>NC_066884.1:950359-1032859 GCF_022985175.1 Labeo rohita
AAACAGAATTTCTGAAAAAAAAAATAAATAAAAAAATAATTTAGAAAAAAATAATTTGAAAATAAAATATTTCATATGTCCCGAAAAAAAAAAATAAAATTAATGACTGAAATGTACTGAATTTTACTGAAAATGAAATCCAGAAAAAAAACCCAGAAACATTATGTAACTTTCATTGTTTCAAATAATTATGCATATTTTTGATTATTAATTACTAATCCAGAAAAAAAAAGAATCCAGAAAATTAAAACTGAAAACTGAATTTGAAACTTAATAAATCAATAAATTAAATTTGAGAAAAATTAAAGGGATTTCAAAGGGCCCTTAAAAAATATTTTTGTGTAATAAATTGTTGTTGAATTGCATATGTTTGCATGGTTTTAATTAATTAGACATGCTTTTTTGATGGCTAATGTTTAATTCAGAAAAATGCTAATATAAAAGACAAAATCCAGAAAAATAAATAAATAAATAAACAAACAAATGTTTTTTTTGTTGTTGTTGTTTTTTTTAAGTAGAGGAATAAACAGAATTTGGGAAAAAATTAAAGCAGATTTCTTTGGGCCCTACTTCAGTGCTTATCAGGTCTGCGACTAAGAATAATTACCAATTAAACCGACCAATCACAATGTCCACTGACCTCCAGATAGACGCCCCAGGGCATCACCAGCGTGGCCAAGAGCAAGTCGGACACGGCCAGAGACACGATGAGGTAATTGGTGGTGGTCTGCAGCGCTTTCTCTCGGGACACGGCCACACACACCAGAACGTTGCCAAACACCACGCAAAAAATCAGCAACACCAACAGAACTGCGTAGAAGTTATACGGTGGAGACGAGGGAGAAGGAGACACAGAGCAGTTCGTCTGCGGGACAAACGAGGACAGGGATGGAGGGAGGGAGGAAAACGCTGTAAAGGAAAGAGACGGAGACGAATCTGGGGTCGGGGAAGCGCTGGAGACGCTGTCTTCAGTCACGTTGAGAACAGGCATAATGAAGCTCCTCTGGGCACCTGAGAAGACATGAAATTAAAAAAAATCAATGCCAAAAATTACAATTATGTCATTATTTACTTATTAAACCATTCTGTAATGGTCATAACTGGATATTTCCCATGAGCACAAACACAAACATCCATTTGATCCACTTTATTATTAATATACAAGACAGAACCAAGGTTATTAAGGAACTGGTTAATTGTAGTTAACAGCATAATTCGACATGTTTTCTGCATTTACTATTGCCCACTGAACAGCATGTCATTGCATCACTGGCAAATAAACAACATTCCCTCAAGCTGCAACCATTTATTTCAAGTTTGAAAAGCATGAACATTCAGTGCAATTTCTGTTAAATCCTTTTCCCAGCGCACACATGTACATGATCAGGCCTTCAGATTATTAAAGCTCAACTTCTCATTACTTGCCATTTTACAAGCACTTCAGTGAAAGTGGGGGACTAATTGCATTGGCGAGCCGCTCTGGTGGCATCAAGAGCTTTGCTCAAGGGAACAAAAGTGCTGCTACGGCGAGCCGGCACGACTACAGCTACATGCAGAACAGTCACGCATGAGTCACGTAATGCCAGGGTTTTCAATTAATAGTCTATTGAAACTATTGAACACACAGATGCTTTGGAAGCCCTTGATCGCATATGATAATAACCTGTGAAGGTTTTTTATGCACCGTTCAACTCACTGTCCTCTAAAAACGTCAGAGTAGAAAAGTTTCCAAGTAACAGTTCTTATATGCTCATAAAACACTGCAGGGTCCAACGTATTGAAAAAATCATGTGTTGGGGTCAATTTGGTCCACACTCAATTTCCAAAATGCTTGAAATCTTGATTAAACTATTTATTTCTTTTTGAAATTTGGTGAATATTTTTGATTTAGGGTCATAGGGTTTTGGAAAGGCTGTACAAAATTTGTTACAACTTATGTGCTGGGGTTCTTTTAACCCACGCGTCATTTTCAAAGTGCTGGAAACACTGGTTAAACTATTGATTTCTTCTTGAAATTTGGTGAATATTTTTCATTTAGGGTCAAGAATGTATATGCAAAGTTTTGACACGTGTTTTGGAAAGGCTGTGCAAAAATTTGTTACAACTTTTGTGCAGGGTGCAATTTGACCCAAACTTGAACTTCACACAGCTCAAAATACTGGTTAAATTTTTTATTTCTTCTTGAAATTTGTTGAACATGTTTTATCTAGGGTCATGAATATGCATGCTAAACTTCAGCACATAGATATGGTTTGGAAAGGCTGTACCAAATTTTTCATACCTTCTTTGCTGGAGCCAATTTAACCCACACTTCATTTTCACACTGCTTGAAATATTGGTGAAACTATTTATTTATTCTTGAAATTTGGTGAAAATGTTTCATTTAGAGTCACAAATTTGTATGTAAAATTTTAACACATATGTGTGTTTTGGAAAGGCTGTGCAAAATGTGTTACAACTTTTGTGCTAGGGGGATTTGACCCAAACTTAAGTTTCACACGGCTCAAAATACTGGTTAAACTATTTATTTCTTACTGAAATTTTGTGAATATTTGTTATCTAGGGTCATGAATGTGCATGTAAAATTTTGACACATAGATGTGTTTTGGAAAGGCTGTAAAAAATTGGTTACAACTTATGTGCTGGGGTCATTTTAACCCACGCGTCATTTTCAAAGTGCTGGAAATACTGGTTAAAAATTTTTTTTCTTCTTGAAATTTAGTAAATATTTTTCATTTAGAGTCATGAATGTGTATGTAAAGTTTTGACACATAGATGTGTTTTGGAAAGGCTGTGCAAAATTTGTTACAACTTTTGTGCAGGGTGCAATTTGACCCAAACTTGAATTTCACACAGCTCAAAACACTGGTTAAATTTTTTATTTCTTCTTGAAATTTGTTGAATATGTTTTATCTAGGGTCATGAATATGCATGCTAAATTTCAGCACATACATGCGTTTTGGAAAGGCTGTACAAAATTAGTTACAACTTCTTTGCTGGAGTCAGTTTAACCCACACTTCATTTTTTTTTTTTTTTACATTGCTTGAAATATTGGTTACAAAATATATATTTTTTATTTAAATTTGGTAAATATTTGTCATTTAGGGTCATGAATGTGCATGTAAATTTTTGACACATAGATGTGTTTTGGAAAGGCTGTGCAAAATTTGTTACAACTTTTGTGCTGGGTGGGATTTGACACAGCTCAAAATACTGGTTAAACCATTTTTTTTTTTTTTAATTTGGTGAATGTGTTTTATCTAGGGTCATGAATATGCAAGCTAAACTTCAGCACACAGATACGTTTTGGAAAGGCTGTACCAAATTTGTTATAACTTCTTTGCTGGAGTCAATTTAACACACACTTCATTTTCAAAGTGCTTGAAATACTGTTTAAACTATTGACGTATTCTTGAAATTTAGTAAATATTTTTTATTTAGAGTCATGAATGTGCATGTAAAATTTCAACACATAGACGCATTTTGGAAAGGCTGTACAAAGTTTGCTACAGCGTTTGTGTTAGGATAAATGTTTAAACTATTTATTTCTTCTTGAAAAATTTGGTGAATATTTATCATTTAGGGTCATGAATGTGCATATCAAGTTTTGACACAGATGTGTTTTGGAAATATGTACAAAATTTGTTACAATTTCTTTGCTGGAGTCAATTTAACCCACACTTCATTGTCAAAGTGCTTGAAATATTGGTGAAACTATTTATTTCTTCTTGAAATTTGGTGAATATATTCCATTTTGGGTCATAAATGTACATGCAAGGTTTTGAGACATTGACATGTTTTGGAAAGATGGCACAAACATTTGTTACAACTTCTTTGCTGGGGTCAATTTGACCCAAACTTGATTTTCAAACTGCTTGAAATATTGGTTAAACTATTTATTTCTTTTTGAAATTTGGTAAATATTTTTCATTTAGGGTCATGCGTGTGCATCTAAAATTTTGACACACAAATGTGTTTCGGAAAGGCTGTACACTGTAAAAAACAATTTGTTGAGTCAACTTAAAATAATTTGCAACCTGGCTGCCTTAAAATTTTAAGTTCAGTCAACTCAAAAAAAGGTTTATTCAACTTGAAATGTTAAATTATACTAAGTAACTTTTCAAGACATTTGAGTTGAATCAACTTAAATTTTTAAGGCAGCTGGGTTACTTACCCATCTATTAAGTTTAGCAAACACAAATGTCTAAGTTGTTACTTAGTACAACTTAACATTTCAAGTTGACTAAACTTATTTGAGTTGACTGAACTTAAAGTTTTAAGGCAGCAGGGTAACATTATTTTAAGCTGACTCAACAAATTGTGTTTTTTTTATTTTTTACAGCGTACAAAATGTGTTGCAACTTTTGTGTTGGGATCAATTTGACTTTTCCAAATGTTTGAAATATTGGTTAAACTATTTATTTGTTTTTGAAATTTGGTGAATATTTTCCATTTTGGGCCATAAATGTACATGCAAGGACATTTGCACAAAAATATGTTACAAAATTTGTTACAACAATTTGTATTGCGGTCAAACTGACCCTCCTTTGTCTTTATGCAATTTGCCAAAAATCAACACTGAACAGTGTGAAAAGAAAATCTTTATCATAGCTGGTCAAATACTTAAAACATTAAATACAGGAGATCTATTAAACTGAGTTAAATAAACACTCAAAATTTACTTAAAATGGAAACTCATTATCTTAATCATCTAAGGAAAATTCACTATTTCTTTGTCTAGTTGAGTTTTAGAGTCAAAAAGTCTGTTGAATCTATAAATGGACACTGAACTTAGGGGCAAACAACTGTGTTCACAAATCAGCGGGAAAGACTGAGCAAAACGAACGTATTAATGACAGCATTAAAGTAACACACGCATGCATTTCAGCACATGCATCAACCGTCAACACACATTACATGACACTACATAATAACAGTTATTAGTACTAGTAGTAAGTGTAAGATGTTTAATGTATGCAGCACAGATTCATCATAACATTAAGATTTCGACGTTTGTGAGGGCAGCAGTTCATTAAAATGAATTATGCAAACGAGGCTGCAGCTGCACGGCGGCGAAGCCGATGCTCCGACCCTGATTAAAGGGAAAGCGGCACTCTTTCCAAAGGGAATCGGTTCTCATCCTCACGCCCGTTAATCAGGAATCACTCAGGACAATACGCACTGATGAGAGCCCTCGTATCTGTATTTAATCTGAGCGCTGATGAATCCGTCATTACAGAGACACAAACACTGATCACTGATGAGAAAATTATGCCTGTGTGATAATTAAGTATTAGCTAATGAATGTATGCGCTTCAGAAATTAATAGCTCTGTGTGCATTCGATTCTGCAGTGGTATAATTGCTTCTCAATCTAATAATCACCTACAATGTCTGCATGTCATCGGTTTTAATCGCTATGTCTCCACTCCATCTCACAGCTGTCTCAAGAAAACATCACACTGCACTTAAAAACCATAGAATAAGGAAATAAAACTTAGCATTCCATCACTTGCTCACCAATGGATCCTCTGTAGTGAATGGGTGCCGTCAGAATGAGAGTCCAAACAGCTGACAAAAATGTCACAATAATCCACACCACTCCAGTCCATCAGTTAACATCTTGAGAAGACAAAACCTGAAACAAATCCATCAAGACGTTTTTAACTAAAATGAGAGTCCATAATCCATATTAACGCTTCCTGGTCTGAATCAGGAGAGAAATCTGTACAGATCAAGCACTGTTTACAAGCCAAAACAGCTTTAAACAAATATGTGGCTGGATTTTGATGCAAGAGACGACAGGAGGAAGTGTTATTATGGATTACGAACTCATCTTTATCAGCTGTTTGGACTCTCATTCTGACGGCACCCATTCACCGCAGTGGACCAGTTGGTGAGCAAGTAATGGAATGACATTTCTCCAAATCTGATGAAGAAACAAACTCATCTACATCTTGGATGCCCTGAGAACGAGCACATTTTCAATTTGGGGTGAACTATTCCTTTAAATGGCGTTTTCAACTTTAAAACAAGACATTCAGCGAGAAAAGAAATGTAAAATCAGAGAGAGAGCAAGTTATTACAATTGCATGAAACATTAAGACGACAATCATTGTGAATTAAGGAAGTTTTCATGCTTTTACTTTAACCTTAATGATCCTAACTGGGGATGCAATATGAAGACGTTCTTGCCAGGTTTCGTGAGATTCAGAGTTTGAGCATGCTGTTGCTCGAGGCCCGTGTGGAGCTCAGATGAATCTTTTACGGTGGCCAGTAATAAGGATCTTATCTGCTGCAGGGGAATGTGTCGCTCTTTTCAATGCATCGACGGCTTCATTAACCACTGCAGAGCTCAGATCCATATTTCAGCAGTTCTCTTGAACAACAAAGATTTTAATAGATACATTAAAATATGAATTGTTGTAACTGTATGACACATGTTGTGTCCTTAAATAGAAGCACAAATAAAAAACAAACATGCATTTCCTTAGAACTGTGACACAGATTATTGCATCCATGCATAAATGTGAGTACAACAGACATGAGCGCACAATAGAAATCCTGGCAGCATTAGAGTCACCGATTGTTCACAGACGCGCCGTTGTTGCATCGCAAATGAGGAGCTTTTCAAGCAACGCTTGCACTGTTTGCATTTAATGCGACAGGCTTTTGTTTTGTTGTTAGGTGACGACTCATTTGATCAGGGCCGCAGGGACACGCATGAACCCATACATATCTACAAATGTTATTAGAGCAGCAGACAAGTGAACAAGAGCCCAAGAGGGAAGCGTTTTCTTTTTGCTTAGGAAATTTGCATAATCTTACAGCAAGACAACCATGACTGCAAAAGTAAACTGTGGGGGGAAAAAAAAAAAAAAGAGACAAAAAGTCCAAAAGCCTGAACAAACAGGGATTTAAACCTGGAAATAAAGTTTAAATATGTAAAACAGAAATGCTATAAGGTCACAATGTTTCAGATTCATCAGGTAACTAATTAACTGCAAGTAATTGATTCTGATGTGAATCTTTAAACAGATTTTCTTCTTCCATTCAAGCTCAAGATCCTTGGAAACATCATGTTTAACACATTAGACTTTTTGACCTCAGATGATTTTTCAGTAGAACATCAATTTTCTGACTTAATAAATTATTCATGTGCAAGTGTCAGTATTAATCATGGGGTTTGACGTTTTTTTTTGTTTTTTTTTAAAACAGTGAAACTGAAACACGTCTAGAAACAAACATCCCTGCTAAGAAAAATAAATAGAAACAAGAAAATAGAAATTCTAATAGTTTCCACTACAAATACCATTACAAACCATCAACTTTTAACCATTAAAACAACAAAAAAAAATGGCTTTCTGTACTGTGTTTTGACATAAAATATATAAAAACCAATCAATTACCAGTATAAACCCACAGAGTCCACTACAGTTTTCATTAAAACCAATTTAAGTCCCATTATAACCAATAAAACTGCAAATTTTGTGATGTGACTGGGTCAAGTTGTCTGTTTTCTGGTTAATAATTCTCAGGGTGAATTTATTTATAAAATGCATTTTACAGTACACTAATCCCAATAGAGGGGCATGTTGTCCCACTGTATGGTGTAAATTGACAATTCCCGCTAAATCTTTAACGGCATAAACAACTATTAAACACAAAACAAGCAATGAAACATCAAAATCTTTAAAAGTAACACGTACCAAAGCATTGTTTTGGCTAACAGGCATTGTAATAAACCTTAAACTAATACTTACTGAAATGACAACATATACGACATGTGTGACAACTTGCCCCGAGCTGTCAATGATGAAAAATACTCTTCCTGAAGCTTATTCTACATTCCTAATATAATGTCTTAATGTCAAATATACTAGACGTTAATTTCAAGAATTTAACTTAGAAATGACTAATATGCACAACAACTGCTAGAATATTTTTAAAGCTCAAAGTTATTTAAATACAGACCTTGTGACAACTTGCCCCGACACAAACGGGTCAAACGCACTGAGGTAAAGTGTGAAGAACGAATATGGAAAAGTGACTTACTGTCATTCAGCAGGAGCTTCACCCGCATCTCAACAGTCCTACAACGAAACAACAGAAAATTCTCTCATATTAACGGAGAATCAGAGAACAGATGTGATGAAGGAGCTGTAGATGATGCAGTAAGTCCTCCCGCACATTGCTGCAGATGCACCTGATCTCCGCTCATTTTCGCGCCCTCTGTTCCTCACAGGCGCGCGCCTCCTCCTCCCTCAGACGTTCCCGCTCATTATTCATCTGATTTATATTCGTTTACTTTAACTGTTATTATCGCCATAAAATAAATCGTGGAAAGACACGGCTAAAATAAAGCTCGATAAAAGCCGTAATAACTCACGCGGCTTATTTCTCCTCATGACTGGGCGAGCGGCTGATAAAAACTAATAGCGTTTCTTTATTTGCACAGATTGTCAGTTTAAATCAAAAGAAAGAGTTTAAAAATTGTTTTAAATGTTTAATTGGATGAACAGTGGTGGTGGGATCCGTTGATAAACGCACACGTGACAGCGCAGTTTAAATTCACGCGCCAAATTGCTTTCCAACCGAAAAAACGGTCACTAGAACAATACAGATTTGAAAGACGGATAAAACGGCGTAGTTGGATAAAGACGAGCATAAACTTACACGGATATATAAAGACAGGTATACAAAAAGATCATATAGAGGTGCATGATACTTTATGTATAACTTTAATAACTGAAAAGAGATGTTTTTTCCAGGTATCAGAGAACAAATGGGTGAAAGAGGCTGAAGCATGTGCTGATACAGGTGAGTTTATGTAATTCAGAGAAAAAATAGACTTATACATTCAGGAAGATGAACACTTGAGTGAAGGACAAGAAAACGGTTTAAGTGAGAGGACAAAAACAATGCCAATCCACTGCGAATTTGCTAAAACAAAGACAAAAAGCGATTCTGCCAGTTGGCCGTGACGTTGAGACAGACAAGTGAAAGACAGACAGATTTCTTTAACGAGGGATAGAAATTAGAGACACATCTAGCTAAAAAAAAGTTAAGATTAGTTTGAGGAAGAGAAAATGACTCAAAGGAATCAAGGACAGTATATTCTGTGCAAATTCAGAATTCTCTTTGATGAATCCCTGCTGAAATATAAAACAGCCTAATTAGAGTTTTGCTGGGACAGACACTAAACTAGTTAAAATGGTTAGATAATTGGTTTTGGACACTGGTCAACTGCTTAAATCAGATAATATTAGCAGCTAACAATTTATTTCCACCTGCAAATCAGGTGTGAGGCTTTTGAATTATTAGATTAGTCACACTAAAAAAAGCTGGGTTAAAAACAATCCAGCGCTGGGTAAAATAGGGACAAACCCAGCAACTGGGCTGCTCTGATCCAGCGGTTGGATTACATATTTAACCCAACCTTCTGGCTAGCAACAAACAACCCAATTACTGGGTCAAAACAACACAAGCTTTGGGTTTGTCCATATTTTACCCAGCACTGGGTTGTGTTAGAAAAATGCTAAAATACCTTTCCGAAAAGCAAGACAGATGGACGGCATTGGTGTTCTGCAAAATAAATTTTTGTGTAACCATCTTCCAGCTTTATTCTGCAACTACATCAAACCAGAACTTCAAAATATTAATTTCATTTAAAAACAAAACAAACAAAAGACATCAACATTGCGACACACATTAAAGGGAATCTGAAATACAAACAGTAAATATCACAAAGGAGAGTTCACCTATCATAAAGAGGTGATCATACCTACGAATCAGTTTTTACAGCAGTATTTATTTCAGGTGCTTTTTTTTCTTAAATATGAACAATCAAAAAGCTTAAAACCAAAGCAATACTGCTGTAATATTCTATAGGCCTCACCTATAGATGTTAAACCACTTGTTACGAGCAAAGCAATGAAAGCAACCAATGTAAATATGGATCAGCTAATTAATAATTGACCATATATGTAAACATACATATTAAATGAGCAGGTTCTGCATAAGTCAGATCCAAAAGGGACCTCAGGTCCAGGTCTTTAGAAATTAATATTCAACAGCTTCGTAAACAGCTTTTGGATTGCTGGTAAAACAGATCATGAATATGGATCAGAGTCTTTTATCTCTGGGTTGGTGGGTTGGGATCTGCCATTAGTCCATTTTTCAACATCAAAACAAAGACCTGTGACAGATACAGGCCAATACAGTTCAACCGCAAGAATGAAAATTCATCAGTTACTCATTTACACATCCCTCCAAACCTGTATGATGCTCTTCTGTGGATCACAAACGATGGCAAAACAAAGAAAGAAAAAGTCATACAGGTTTGAGGGCTAATAAACGATGGCCGACGGATCAAACTATAACTCTAAGATGGCCTGTTCAGGCCAAGGCTGGGATTTATGGCTGTTCTCAAAGAGAAAGACGCCTTAAACTCGCTCTTAAGGGACGACGGTGTAGGGCTGGTACGGTAACATCTTCTGCCTGTCATTGATGGCGAAAATCCAGGTTGGTTTCACAAAGCTCAGACTGCCATTTTCCATCAAGGCCTATAAAAAAAAAAAGACAGAACACGCAGTAAAAGAAGATGAAAGGGCAGAAAAGACCTTGAGATCTTTTAAAGAGTGGCGAGAGCTGAAGGCTGAGGGTTTTCATTACTACTTTAGCCCTGCCGAAGAACATCACACGAATGACTCGGGATGAACAAAACAAGATCTACATGTGCTGTTGGTGAAGACTTTCTCAAAGCTTTTCTAAATGTACGGTCTACTAAAACATGACGATATAAAAAACCTAGCAACTTAAGGACAAAATGTCTTACAAGGCCTGACTAACGCTCAAAGCCACTTGTTAGTGGTGTCAAGTCAAGCCAAAACACCAATGGACTACTCCTATAGTCAAAAATGGCCATCTGAAGTAGAAAAATGACTTTTCTGTATGTAATACACCAGCAACAAAGCTGAAAAGGAAGATGCAGACTCACATCCTCAAACGATTCGTCCCATCCTTCACTGGTGATGACAAACTGGACCTTCTCGCTCATGTAGTCTTCGACAGCTCTGAGGAATCAAAGAGATCAGATCATTTCATCAGTCACGCTCCACCTACAGCCTCTCGAAGGCCTGCCGAGGCTAATGCCATTCATCCGAAGCGCTTCAAATGGATTACAGACGCTTCACGCTCTCGCGCTTATCTGAATACACGTCTGTCTCGTACCCGTTGAAGGCGATGATGTAGCGTTGAAGCTGCCTTTTCTGGTTGTCAGGGAACTTGCCGTAGAGGTAGAAGCGTTTTCCTTTTAGGAAGTCTGAAGGAGGGAAAAATTAAGATGATTTAATAAATGTAATATTCAAGACGTCAAAGTCAAGGTGAAGTGGTGAGGCAGACCTGGCAGTTCGGGAATAGGTTTATCCTCCTCTTCCTCAGCATCCGTGTTCTCGTCAGTAGAGCCGCCGTATGGATCTTCATCTTTCACCTTAGCTGTGCTTTCCTTAACTGCTTTCTTCTTCCTGCGCTCCATCTCAACTCTAAAACAGACAAACATAAACACTTGAAACGTAACGCATCTGCAAAACACGGAGCTTTTTAACATTCATCAGGAGAAATATTTTAACCAGCAGAGATTCTGCTGTTGATTATAATGCATTATCAAATTAGCCCAAATATTTCATAAACAAGTATACAAAGGCCCAGCCAATGCATTTTTGTTTATTAAATATTTAAGGTCATTTTTGGCATACACCACCAGTCAGATGAGAAAAAAAATTTAAAGGAATGAATCATTTTATTAATCAAGGACACACTAAATTGATAGAATTTTTTGTGAACTTACTACTTTACATAATTGCTGCTCTTGGGAAAAACTGTTTTCAACATTAACAATCAGAAATGTTTCTTGAGCAGCAAATCAGCATATTGGAATGATTTCTGAAGGATCATGTGACACTGAAGACTAAAGTAATGATGCTAAAAATTCAGCTTTGATCATAGAAATAAATTACATTTTAATATACATTCACACAGTAAACGGTTATCTTAAATTGTAATTTACCATATAAATATTATGTTTTTTAACGTTTATGACTGTTATAGCACCAGCTGTGGTCTGATCTCCTTTAAACTTTGCATGCTTGTTTAGAATCATCTGTCTCATGTGCTCACCAGGTTTTGTGAAGTTTTGAGTTTTTCTTTAGGCTTTATAGGATTTTAGGTACATTTGGACAGGCCCCTTCACTAAAGGACCCCATTATGGCCTCCCAAAGGGTACATTTCAACATTTAAAAAAAAAAAAAAAAAATTATTGACCTAGACAGTCCAGAGAATTGTTCTGCAGGGTTTTTTTTCCAGATTGAGCAAAAAACCTAGGAATAGTTTGCAAAAGTAAGTCTTTGACATCATGTCAATCATTTAACAAATGATTTGATTGACAGCAGTGCTTCTAGAGGCAAAGTTGTCTGGAATGAGGAGTTTTGTTGTATGATACAAATACCGCACATACGTGCAAAAACCTCGCCTCGTACAATTGTTTACGCCCTTGAAAAATGTGGCCGATTTCTTTCAAAATTCTCTCAGACCTTTGGGGACGTGAGTCAAACGGGCCCACCAAGTTTTCTTCCAATCAGCCACTGTTAACCTTGTCTAACAAGTGCTCAAACTTCATTGGCCAGTGGCCATGTTTTTTTGAGATATGCAAATGTCCTTATAGACACGTGTGGCACTTTGGACCAAGACTGTGCACAGCAATTTTCATGTTGATAGGACAAATTGTTGTGCAGTTATAGCCATTTTTGTGGGGTTTTTTTTGTGCCTCTAATAGCGCCACCAAGTGGCCAAGCTCTGCATTTTTTTTCCTGTGACCTCAGATTGAGCTCAAACATAAGTGTTCTGAGTTTGACAAAGATATCTCATTCCGCTCAGGAGTTATAGGCATTTTACTAAAAGTGGCTCCGCCCCTTTCGAACGTTTTGACGCCCGGTTGCAACAGTGTGTTGAAAGTTCAACTTTTTTTGATAATTACCGACAATAACCTTTCTGCACCGGTTTGGTTCCGAATGGGTGAATAATCAAATATTTTGTCCAGCATGAGCCAAGGATTCCAACGACACAAGACAGTTGGGTCTGCGACTGACAATTTAGGAGTTATGAGCGATTTCATATTTTTGTTCGTTGTAGTGCCTCGTCAGGCTGATCGGGGCGAGCCTTGGTCATGTTGTAGGCGGTGCGAGTACTACCATCCCTCCAAGTCTCAAGTCTCTACGACTTATGGTTTGGTCTGCACGATCAGTTTTATGCAGAGATCGCTGATCTGTGACTATTATAACAATTACAATAGAGTTTCAGCGATATATACACTTGAACCCCTAATAGTAGTAGTGCATGTAATATTTTGTGATGAGCTTTCTAGTTCTACAGAAATCTGTAAAACATTGTGTAATTTTGTAAACACAGGGAAAATTACTGGCTTAAAAACAATATTGGAGTGCATATTGTGCCAGAAAGAATGAGAGCAACTGTATCCAATTAACAATCTGAAATCCACCATCATGCATGTCTGCACTTTGACCCTGCAAGATCAATAACTTCTTCAGCTGCATTTAGACAACATTATTGAAGAACCTGAATAATGAGAATCTAAAGACAACTGGGAAAGGAGCACATAAAGAGAACGTCAAAAGACAATTACCAGCCTTATGAGAATGTCGATCAGCACGTAATGATGACGTATTTGGAAAGCAATAAATGTCCTACCTGTTCAATTCATCTTCAGTGTCCATGCCAGACGCGTCGTCCTCTGTGAGCGTATATACAACATGAAAAAACATGAATCAGCAGGACTGGATGTTAAGTCCCATACAGTATATAAACATAACAATATATATAACAAAACACACATTATTAAAATAAAACATGCCGTAGAGACTATTTTGAGTAGTTCATAAAATAAAATGCTATAGAAAAGAAAGGTGTTTTATCTCAACTGATAATTTTTGCCTTTTATTTAGAAGCAAAACTAATGAATCATTCTGACAGTGTAAAAACAGATTCACTTTATAAAACACCTGAGATATAAAAAAAAAAAAAAAAAAAAAACTAAAAAAAGTAATAAGTAAATAAGAAATAAAATAACATAAGAAAAAAGCTTTTATGGCAGGGTTAGTATAGTTAAATTAAACTATTAAAACAAGTTAATTAGTTAAAATTAACTTAATTAACTTTAAAAGTTTAAAATTAAATTAAAACTGTATTATAACCCGATTTTAATATAATGATAATGATTTTCGATGAGGGCCAGAGCCTCGGGGATGAGCGCTGTTGACAAGCCTTACCTGTCCTGCCATGTTCAGCTTTTGAAGGTGACGTAGACGACGTCAATAAATCTTTCTAAATGTCCTTTACTGATCAATGCTATGGATGGACCTTCTCTTGGTTTACATGCACAATCTTACACAGATTCTGCTTAAACAGTAACTCCGTAAGGTCATGCAGACGCTCAAAGGCCACTCATTTATTGGAGTGAAAGGTCATCAACGATTTAAGCAAAACAAAATTGGCACAACTACATTATCAACCATAAAGCCAACCCTGATTTGCATGTAAACAACTTTATTGACATCCTGTCTGCTTTTTTTAATGCCTTGTGCACATCTGTTTAGGTCTTGATGTCAAAAGTGGACAACAGCTTTGCTACAGCACTGCTTTATTGACTTGTTATTGTTAACTAAAATCATTTTTTGTTAATTGAAATTTAAAAAGCTGAAAAATATAAATATTGAATAAAAAACCCACTTAAATGTAAATGTAAATTAGAAATGTTGCTTTAGCAGGCAACTAAAATAAGTGTCATTTTTGTCTTGAACTTGAAATAAATATGAAATGAAACGAAATAGAAATATTTAAAAAAATAAAAATGACAAAATATTATCTACAATCATTAAAAATGTAAACTACAATTAAAAATGTTGTTTTGCCAACTAATTAAAATAAATGTTTGTCATTGTAGTAATTAAATTTGAAATAATTCATTTTTTAGAAATTAAGCAAAATACAAATATTTAAAAAAAAAAGAAAAATGACAAAGATCAACTTAAAACTAAAACTTAATTCAAAATCTGAAAGAATATAAACATGAAAAAATGACTTAAACGTAAATGAAAATTAAATAAAATAGTTTTAGTTGTTATAGTATTTAAACTTGAAATAAATATAAATTAAAGCGAAAGAGAAATATTTTAAAAACCAATAAAAATAACCAAAAAAAATCAAATTAAATTTTTTTAGTATTTAAATATTAAATGAAAAAATTACTTCAATGAAAATGAAATAAAATAGTTTTAGTCATTATAGTACTTAAAATTTAAATCAATATGAACTAAAGCAAAACAGAATATTTTAAAAACTAGTAAAAACTACAAAAAAAAAAAAATTAAATTGCTGAAATTTAAAAATACAATTAAAAAATTTAATTAATTGAAAAACCTATATAAATATTAATGGAAAAAAAAACTGATATTACTTTGGCAACTAAAATAAAACGTCTAAAAAAAATTTTTTGTCAGTTTAGTACTTAAACTTGAAATAAATTAGTTAAATAGAAATGTAAAGAACTAATCAAAACAGCAAAAACTACTTAATTGAAAAATCTGAAAGAATATAAATATGAAATGAAAAAATTACCGCATACAAAACATAAATAAAAACATAAATGAAAATTAAATAAAAGTTTTAGTCATTTATATTAATTAAATCCAAATAGAAATATTGAAAATCTAATATAAAAAAAACAAAACAACAAAAAACAAAACAAAAAACTACAGACATCTTAACTAATTAAAACTATTTTTAAATTCTATAAAGGTATTTCAGTAAATAACAATGAACTTTGGTGTAAACCTAAAGAAAAAAAAAAAAAAAAAAAAAAAAAAAAGTCAAACCTCAGGAAAAATCTCATTGTCATTCAATTAAGATTCACAAATCCTACTCAGTTAGAAGAGTTTTACAGATTTGTTTGCAATGAAACAAAAGTGAATAAAGAAGACAAAAACAAATCAGACACTGGTTCATTTTACGCTGATGTTTAACATGTTAAAGAGGGATAATGAACAACAAATGGCAAACCTAACTAAGTTGCGGAAACAAATTCCATCAGCCCTAAAAGTGTAAAGTCAACAATGAAATATTTTCTGATGTCTAACAGGATATTCAGCGTGCTGTGACTCATGCTGCACTAAATTCTTGTCCAATCAAAAGCTCTTTAGAATACGACAGTCCCTCCTCTTGCATCCGACTAGAATGCAGTAAACTTCAAGATGTTTCATTAAAAGATAAGTAAACACAAACGATAAATAAACAAGACCATGCATACTCCATTTCATTCCTTGTTTTTACCTGGATCTTCAGCATCTGTTGAACCTCCATACTCTTCCTCCTCCTCCTTAATTGGCTGCTTTTTTGGGGTCGTCTGCCTCTTTTCTGGTGTTTTCTAGGGAAGCATGAGGAAAAATCAATGCTTATGCAATTGGTTTCTCATTAACACCACTGATGTGTTTCCTGCTTTCGAGAGGACGATGCATGTCAGGAAGTCAACACATCTGAGGATGCTGTCTCTATGGCAACAACACGCCACAGCAAAGTCACGATGCTCTTTTTATTCTCAAATGAAGACCGTGAAGCGAAGACAGACAGTTTTGCATGTTTCTTGAGACATGAACATAAACGACACAAAACAATTACCGCTTTTGGCGTTTCCTCCTCACTCTCATCCTGTTCTGCTTCACTCTCTGAACTGGATTCGGCTCCATCCATGAGATACCTGGAAAAGACAATGAGAAACAGAGTGTAACTGGAACATGAAGTTCAGGAGCTGAAATAAGTCTGAAGGATGAGATAAAGATTCCAGGAACAGGATTGAGACTGCAAACAATCCAGAAGAATCACAGCAGGAAACATTATCCAAATAAAAATAAGATGCACAAATAAACCAGACAAATAGCATATTTAAGCCATTACAGACATTTTTCTTTGTGTACGTTTACATTTTGTACATTTGCTCCATTAAAGAAATAAAAAAAAAGACATTTTATATAATTTCCTCCTCGCCTTGCTCTGAAATTATGGAAGCTTATTTCCACCATACAATAAAAATATAAATAAGGCAAGTTTTATTTTATACTATAATTTTATATAATATTAATTATATTAAGTTATTAAATAAAACAATAATAATTTATTAAAAATGCAACTGCAAGTTTAATAATATATTATAATATTATAATATTATATAATATTATTAATATTTTAATTAAGTCATAATTAAGTTATAAAATATGAATTATATTAAGTTGGGGAGACAAAAACTCATATTTAAGAATGTATGCAATTGCAAATTTAATATTCTATTCTATTCTATTCTATTCTATTCTATTATTATAATATGATATATATTATTATATAATATATAAGTTATTAATTGGGGAGATGAAAACTCTTTTTTGAAAAATATGTTAATGCAACTGCAAGTTTAATAATATATTATAATATTATATTACAATATATTTTAATTAAGTTTTAATTCAGTTAAAAAATATTAATTATATTAAGTTGGGGAGATAAAAACTAATTTATGAAAAAGACTTTAATATTATATTATATTATATTAAGTTAGTAATTGGGAGATGAAAACTTGAAAAAGACTCTATGAAAAAGATGTAAATGCAATTGCAAGTTTAATATAATATTATAATTTTATATAATATTAATTATATTAAGTTATTAACTGAAAAAGATGTAAATGCAATTGCAAGGTTAATATTTTATTATATTATAATATATATTATTAACTTGTTAAGTTATTCATTAGGGAGATGAAAAATCAAATGTATGAAAAAGATGTAAATACAATTGCAGGTTTATTATATAATATTAATTATATTAAATTATTAACTGTGAAAAGATATAAATGCAATTGCAAGTGTAATATTATATTATATTATTATAATATTAATCATATTAAGTTATTAACTGTGGAGATGAAAATTCAAATTTATGAAAACTATGTAAATGCAATTGGAAGTTTAATATTACATTATAATTTTATATCATATTAATTATATTAAGTTAGTAATTGGGGAGATGAAAACTCAAATTTATGAAAAAGATGGAAAAAGCAATCGCAAGTTTAATATTAAATTATAATTTTATATCATATTAATTATATTCAGTTATTAACTGAAAAAGATGTAAATGCAATTACAAGTTTAATATAATATTATACTATTATAATATTAATTATATTAATTAATTAATTGGGGAGATGAAAACTTGAATGCAACCTTTTTCTCACGATTACAAATTTATATCTAGCAACTTCCAAAAACATCTAAAAATGTAAAAAAATATTTATCTTTTTTGAGATTTTTATTGCATGGTATGAGACCAATTTAGAGATTCTGCTCTACATCTTGTATTTCATTTTAAAAATTTAATACAATAAATAATTTTCAAATGTTTTAAGTGACAATGTGCATAAAATACAATAAATATTTTTGGTTCATTTCAGATTCATGCGAGCAAGACAGAAACACACATCCACTGCTGGAAAACATGTTTGGAGGTTCTGCAAGGACACACACCTGAGCTGATCCGTGTGTGTGTGTGTGTGATTGAGTGTGAGAGACGTGTGCAGGGACAGATACACCCTCCTCATCTTCAAAGGAAGTGTCTGCTTTAATTACCCATGGCAGATGCAGCTTTTAAACACAGAATACATAATCTGAGGTGGGCACTCGAAGCAGACACAATGGAGAGCCGGGCACAGGAGAACACGGCTGCCTCCGGCTAAACAAACCGACTGATAAACGGATAAACGCACACAAAACACGCTCAGCACTGGGCTTTTATCAAGCAGCACTGTTATGATAATCACTAGGGCTGGGCAACATACACCCAAAAAACAAAAACAAAAAAAACAACAACATATTCCAGCCTTTTGACAATAATTATATATATATATATATATATATATATATATATATATATATATTTGCTCAGTTGCAATATAACACGTAATTACGAGTCCATAAAGTCAGAACAAAAGTCAATTGTGAGTTTATATCTTGCAATTCTGAGATATAAACTTGCCATTCTGACTTTTTTTTTTCCTCAGAATTGCATAATATAAACTTGCAATTACGTGTTATAAAGTCAGAAGTGTGGCTCTTTTGTTCTCTTGGAATTTACATCTCACAATTCTGAGAAAAGACATCAGAATTAAAGCAAAAAAGCCATAACTGTGAGTTTAAATCATGCAATTCTGAGAAAAAAAGTCTTAGATGTTGAATTATTAGATATTAGCAAAAAAAAAACAAAAAAAAAAAAAACTACCAGGGTTTATACAGATACTGTAAAATGAAATTCCAGGACTTTCAAGGACTTTTCAAGCACTACTTTTTTTTTTTTTTTTTCCAGTCACTTCAATCTCACCTATGTGTTTTTTTTTTTTTTCAAATTCTAAAAAAAGAAAAATAGATCAATAAAAATATACTGATAAAACTGGAAAAAAAATAAAGTGAAGCGAAGTAGCAAAGTATACTACACTTTTCAGACTTTTAGTAAAACCACAGTTCATTTTCTTAAGGGATTTGTATTTGTGTATACTTTATTTTTTCTTTGTTTTGTTTTTTATAACTGTACTGCCTTAATGGTTTGATGTTTTCTACTGTTTAATAAAAAAAAAAAATTCAGAAAAAAAGATTTGCAAAACCACTCTGAAATCCTGATATGAAACAAATGATTCACAAACCCACAACAAAGTCCTAATCTTAATCAAATGATTCGTGCTCCGTACTCCGAATAATGATTCGTGAACCATCTCATATCAGAACTCGGAGCGCAGATTGTGAATCACAAATCATCTGACTTGCATTGCGTGTCATGAATCATTTGATTTAGATTGGGACTTCAAATTGCAAATTGCAAATCATTCAATTAGAATCATTCACTTTGGAAATAGATTCACAAACCCCGTTCCAATCTAAATCAAACAATTCACGATATGCGATTTAAAGTCCCGATCTGAAACAAATGATTCATGATACGTGATCCGATTGGAACGCTTCAAAACATTTTGAATCATTTTGTGATGCAATGGTTTAACTGATTCAGAGTTTTGAAAAGCTCAGTTTCACCCATCACTACATGCTTTTTAAAACAGTTACACGCAGTGTTGAAATTCAAAAATGAATGGCACTTAATTTGATCTGGTCTTTGCAAGTGAATCGCTTGAACTGAATGATCGAAGTCACAAGTCTGAATCAATTGGAGCAGTTCCAGCGTAAATGACTCGTAAATGAGTTGATTTGGTTCATCTGTTCCTCTTTTCACATCTTCAGACATGTTTACACAACACTGTCAATATTTCTACTTACTTGGCTCGATTGTTTTCTGACATTAAATAAATAAAAAAGTTGTTTTTTTGAATTGAGTGAATTTTACGTGAAAAGATGTGCTTATTGACAGAATAAAATTATATTTTCATAGATACATTGTCTTTTAATAATTCAAGCGCTTCAGGAATATTGCGATTTTTGACCCAAATTCCATTTTCCCTCCGTTTTAATTTTTCTCAACTTCCTTTTTAAATTTTTTTAATCAAAGAACATGTCTAATTAATTAAAATCATGAAACTTATACAATTTCACATCAATTTAATAAAGGTTTAACAAAAATGACATGTTCAGGCCCTATGAAATGTTTTATTTTTTCTCACCATATGTTTTATTATCAAATGCTGTGTTTTAGCATGTCTAATTATTTGAATGCATACTTAATTTATTTAAATTTATTCCTAAAATAGCCTTACGAAAGTTTTTTTACCCTCAGAAATTCTGTGTTGTGTATTTCAAATGTTCTGATTATCAAATGAAGGCATAAAACATTCATTTCATTAATCTTTTAATTACTGAAAACCTTTTTTTTTTGGCAAACAAAGGGGAATTTACTATTAAAATTAAAACATGGAAGAAATGTTGTGTGATTATACCCTAAAAAATAATGTTTGTTTTATTTTAGTAGTAGTAGTAATAGTAGTAATATATATCTGGCACAATGTCTCGAAGTTAAACCAGACTTTTATTTTGACGGGTTGCCGTGTTTACCTTTACATTTCTGTGTGTATATGATATAACGCTAGTTTTCCTAAAATGGAGCGGTCAAATGCTCATGAAGTGACTCTCAGCAGATATTGTTCGTGTATTTATGTCCTCATTTAGGTGAGACGACAGACCCTGGCGAGCGTCACGCGCGCTTCAGTGTGTGTGCAGTAAACAAAACCGCTCATCTGCTCCATTCATTAAAACAGAGACACGCAGAACATACAGGATTCACATTTAAATGGCGTAATATTTACAGATACTAGTCCATTTTGTGGTTAATATGCGCCAATATTTATCATCAATACCAGTGCAAAATCTGTGTCTATCATAAAAAAGAAGAGGTGCATTCAATACAATATTGCAATATTCATGAAGTTGCATAATTTTATATTCCATCAAAATCACTATGAATATTTGATTTGGCCCAGTAGTATCACACAGTCTAACCAATGAATGCATAAAGCCATTCATTTATTAAACTGACTGAATACAGTCACGGCTGTTTAGTTTCACTTCAGCTTTATCTTAAGCACCTCCTCAGAAAACTAAACACAAACCCGTCAGTAGAAATACTGGAGAACAAATGCAACGCAACAGCTGAAACAGCAGCAGCAATGTCACAAAACACGACTGACGGTCACCCACAAATAACTCATCCGCTAATGTGCAGCGATCAGCTCTTTAGTCTCAAAGACACTCTGGGAGAGAAACAGACCTCATGTGGCCTTTGCTGAGAGAGTGATTTCTGTAATTCAATCATTCATTATTCACAGCACTTTTTGCTTCGTGCACAATTTATACGAACTGCACAATCAGACGGGTCATTATGGACCATCAACGAATGTAAAGTCACCAGCAGCACATCATCAGAGTCAGTGGAGCAGCATCGCGTGAATAGACTAGCACATCTCATCTCATATTCATTCAGAGCCAGATCCGCCCGTGTTGTATTGTAGTCTGAATCCCCGAGGTCCATTTTTGGAGGTTCTTGCACTATAAAATATTCATAATTGCCTTAACCTCGATCTTCTTCAGTTACACAGACTGTCAGAAAACACTGGACATTCAGTGTCATTTTAGTATTATTTATATACTTTAAAAATAATTATTAATATTTTTTATTTGATTTATTTTTAGATTTTGTTTTCTTTTTTAAATATAGTTTGTATAAATGTTTAGCTTTATCATGGTTAACTTTATTTTCAAGATTTGTGCTTTTTGCATTTATACTAGTTTTTTTTTATATAAATTTCTATTTAGTTTTATTTTTTCCATCTCAGTTTTAGCAATTTTATGTGCTTTTATCATTTTTATTAGTTTTTATTATTATATATCTCTTTATCCTTGTTTTTTATTTCAGTTGTAGTAATTTTGTGATTTTGTCATTAGTTTTTGTTTAGCTTTAATTTTATTTCATTATTTTTAATAATTTTGTTGTTTTGTCATTTGTATTAGTTTTTAGTACATCTATTAATCTTTGTTTTTTATTTCAGTTTTAGTAATTGTATGTGCTTTTGTCATTTATTAGTTTTATTTTGTTCTTAGATTTTTTAATTTACTTATACATTTTATTGTGCTTCTGTCATTTTCATTTTTATCAGTTTTTTTTTTTTTAAATAGTGCTATTTACTTCTAGTGGTTTTGTTATTTTCTTTTTTATATTTTTTATTTAATTTAGTTTTAATATTATTTGGTTGTGCTTTGTCATTTGTATTAGGTTTTTTATGTATCTATTTATCTTTGTTTTTCATTAGTCTTTGTTTTCAATCATTTCATCAGTTATAGTAATTTTATGTGCTTTTGTCATTTATTTGATTTATTTCGTTCTTAGATTTTTATTTAAATTTAATTTTAAATCTACTTTATTGTGCTTCTGTCATTTTTATTTTTTAAATATTGACATTTAGTTTTAGTGATTTTATGTGCTTTTGTCATTTTTATTAGTTTGTGTTTTTATTTTTTATTTAGATTTAAATTTATTTCATTTACTTCTAATAATTTTGTTGTGCTTTGTCATTTGTATTAATTTCTTAAATATATTTACCTTTGTTTCTTATTTCAGTTTTTGTAATTTTATGTACTTGATGTACTATGTAATTTTTATTAGTTTTATTTTGTTTATTATATTTTGTTATTTAGCTTATTGTGCTTTTGTCATTTACCTTTGTTTAATATTGCTATTTAGTTTTAATTTATTTCAGTTTTACTTATTTTTGTTTTTGACATTTTATTTGAGGTTTTTATATTCAGCTTTTTTGTATATTTTAGTAGTTTTAACACTGAAATATTTATTTCATTTAGTTTTTAATCTAATGATTCTAATGATTCCATGATTCTCATAACCTGAGAAACTACCATTAACGACGGAGAAATGAGACGTTCATGCTCACCTTTTGAAGGAAATCTTCTGCTTTGTTTTATGGCAGTCCATCACCCACTCCCTCCTGACGATGATGCCTCCGGCTGCTTTCACCTGACTGTATTTGGGCGTGTTGGCGAAAGCACAGCTGCAGGAGACACACAAAAGCTCTGAACAAACACGAGGCGGTTCTGAACGCTTAATCACATCACGATGCTTTGAACGCATCGTGACACCGATGATGAGCTGCTTACATTAGGTGTGTGGAGTCTGGCGTCCAGTCGGGCCGGTATCGGGCTCCCATGGCCAGCGCTTTGTCCCGCAGCTCTCCGCGGAAGGGGTTCTGGAAGCCGCTCAGGACAAACACCACTCCCTCCATGATGCGGTTAAAAGGCACCGGTTCTGCAGACTTGGCTTTTGGTTTGGGTTTAGGTTTTGGTTTGGGCTCCGGTTTGGATTTAGGACTCTCTCGCTTGTCTGACGTCTTCTGTGCTGGAGAAACTGCAAATTTCAGAAGCGCAATAAGAATTTAGTTAGAATCTCCGATGGAAACACTATGAGCAATGGTTCTCAAGATGCTAAAAAAATTCCATCACTTGCTCACAAATGGATGCTCTGCAGTGAATGGGTGCCGTCAGAATGAGAGTCCAAACAGCTGATAAAAAACATCACAATAATCCACAAGTAATCCACACCACTCCAGTGCATCAGTTCACATCTTGAGAAACTAAAACCTGCGTGTTTGTAACATGGGTTCATGCAAGGGGCTTAAAATATTCCTGAAGAGGTACTTGAAAAGTGCTTGAATGATTGAAAGACAATGTATTGTAATGTAAAATATAAAAGTGTTTAATTTTTAAAATAAGCACATATCTTTTAACGCAAAAGTCACATTTAAAAAAAAAAAAAAACTAGCGAGCTAAGCCAGTAGTAGTGTAAACATGACTGAAGACGCCAAAAGATCAACAGATGAACCGAATCAACTGAGTGAGTCATTTACGCTGGAACTGCTACGATTGATTTAAACTCAAGACTTCGATCATTCAGTTCAAACAATTCACTAGCAAAAACAGATCAAATCAAAAGAGCCATTCATTTCTGAATTTCAACATCACATTTTAAAGCATGTATAGTGATGGGTGAAACTGAGCTTTTTGAAACTCTGAATCAGTTAAACCACTGCGTCGCAAAATGATTCACTGTTTCGAAGCGCTCTAATCGGATCACGAATCATCTGATTCAAATTGGGACTTCAATTTGTTTATCGCAAATCATTAGATCAGAACGGGTTTGTGAATCATTCTGCGAACTGAATGATTCATGTGTGGATCGTGAATCATTTGATTGAGCTTGAAACTTTGAAGCAGGTTCAGGAATCTTTTGTTTTAGATCGGAACTTCGGAGCGCAGATCATGAATCACTTGATTCAGTTGGCAATTTCGGAGCACATATAGTAAATCATTTGATTGATAGATTGTAACTTCTATGCACGTATCATGAATCATTTAATTTAGATCAGAATGGGTTTGTAAATCATTCCACAAACTGAATGATTCGCGTGTGAATCGCGAATCATTTGATTTGCTTTAGATCGGAACTTCGGAACGTGAATCATTTGATTCAGATCAAGACTTTGGTGTGGGTTCACGAATCACTTGATTCAGTTCACGACTTCGGAGTGCACATATCAAATCATTTGACTTAGATCGGAACTTCAAAGCGCGTATCATGAATCATTTGATTTAAATCAGAATGGGTTTGTGAATCATTCTGCGAACTGAATGATTCGTGTGTGAATCATTGGAGCGGGTTGGCGGGTTGAAACATTGGAGCAGGTTGGCAAATCTTTTGCTTTAGATCGGAACTTCGGAGTGCAAATCATTTGATTCAGATCAGGACTTTGGTGTGGGCTCATGAATCACTTGACTCATGACTTCGGAGCTTGTATAGCAAAACATTTGATTTAGATTGGAAAAGGTTTGTGAATCATTCCGCGAACTGAATGATTCAGATGTGGATCACAAATCATTTGATTTAGCTTGAAACTTTGCGAATCTTTTGCTCTAGATCGGAACTTGGAGCATGGATGGTGAATCATTTGATTCAGATCAGGACTTTGACGCACTGATTTTTTTTCTAAAACAATAGAAAACAAACAATGAAAACTGTATAGTTATAAAAACAAAAAAAAGAAAGTATACACAAATACAAAAGGAAGCATTATTATGGATTATGGACTTGTACTTAAGCCAAAAGCAACGTTTTGACTGTTTAAAACAAAAAAGGTCTTAATGACGGATTTGTTTCAGCGTTTGTCTTCTCAAGATGTTAGGATTATTGTGATGTTTTTATCAGCTGTTTGGACTCTCATTCTGACGGCACCCATTCACTGCAGAGGATCCATTGGTGAGACAGTAATGCAATGACACATTTCTACAAATCTGATGATGAAACAAACTCATCCTAATCTTGAATGGCCTTTTCATTTTTAATTTAATTAAACCTTATGCTATTTTTACAAAGAATATACAGTTTTGTAATCAAACTCTGAAATGTTTTATCAGATAAAACTGTGAGTTTGTGTAAATACGGTAAATCTGGAATGACCGGAAAATATCTTAAAACGTCTTCAATCCAAAAATATATTTAATTCTACTTATTTTAATCCCTGAGAACCACTGAGCTAATGTGTTCAATGAATTCGTAAATGAATCTCTTAATTTACCACTGCTGACAGGACTTGCAGTTGCTCCGGTTCTTGGTTTAGGTTTCGGTGTGGCAGAGTTTGGTTCAGAAGACCCAGATGAACTGGGTTTTTTGGCTGGCGGACCGGCTGCTTCCATACGCTCTTTACTGAACTCAAACTTCCTCTTCACAGGAGCCTACAAGAAACACAACAGGAGTCACTTCTAGCAGTGGATCTCAAAGTACAGAGCTTCTTTTAAGACAATCTGACGTGCTGTTTGGAGCTTGACAGGTGCAGTACCACAAAAGAACGTCATACAGGTTTGCATCAACACAAGGGAGAAAATGACACTCTTTATCCTCTTTATATTCAAACACTTAATAGTTTCAAAGGAGAGCGTGATAAAAGCAATCACTCTATAACCTCCGTCCTACAGCAGGTGCAGCATCTTCATTTCAGATCCTGCGGAGATTCACAGTTTTTCAGTTCCAATTATAAGGATGTAATTCTTGAACGCTATAAAAGGTCAATAATCCATTGCAGGTGACTACAAAATATCTGCCGCTTCAGCACAAAAACACCAGCATCAGGTACTGAGCGCCAGTTCGCATTGGCATCGGAGAGATGATTTATGGTTAAAGCGCTGGAGCTAATTTAATAAGGAAGTTAAATGGGCTGCTCATTAGTTAGAGGACAGGAATACAGCTACGCAGGGACAATTCACAAGCTCGATTCCCTAGTGAAGAAACACTAGAGTGTTCACAAGATCAAAAACAGTATGATGGAGTGCAAGACATCAGGAGCTTTGGGAAGAGATGGTTTATAGAACAATTAAAGGCAACATTTAACATTTATTAACCACTTAAGTTTAGGGTTGGTAAGATTAATAGATGTTTAGTCTCTTCTGCTCACCAAGGCTGTGTTTATTTGATCAAAAATACAGTAAAAATTGTGAAATATTATTCCAATTTAAAACAGCTGTGTTCTATGTGAGTATCTGTT
The DNA here is from genome assembly GCF_022985175.1 of Labeo rohita. Classification (NCBI taxonomy): domain Eukaryota; kingdom Metazoa; phylum Chordata; class Actinopteri; order Cypriniformes; family Cyprinidae; genus Labeo; species Labeo rohita. The sequence goes on from NC_066884.1 coordinate 977,571, forward strand.
CAAATGTAATTTATTTCTGTGATTAAACCTGAATTTTCAGCATCATTACTTCAGTCTTCAGTGTCACACGATCTTTAAGAAATCATTCTAATATGCTGATTTGCTGCTCAAGAAGCATTTTTGATTATTATCAATGTTGAAAACCGTTGTGCTGCACAATATTTTTGTGGAAACAGAGGTGCATTTTATTTTTCAGGATTCACAGATGAATAGAAAGTTCAAAAGAACAGCATTTATATGAAATTAAAAACTTTGTAACATCTTCTGTCATTTTTGAACAATTGAATGCAGCCTTGATGAACAAAACTTGATTTCCCGAAAAATAAGCATAAATGTGAGCACCTGTTGCGAGCTGCCGGATGACGTCTGTGTGGACGAACCTTCAGACTTCAGAGCTGCAGCGGCGTAACTCAGTTTGTCATTCTGAGGCGACACTGATAGAAACAAACAGGTAGAAACAGAAATTAAATGACTCTACATTGATTACATTTAACACACTATAAACATGAGTCAAATCTGGTTTTGGCGGGAACACAAAATAGATTAACTTTATAAGGAATAGTAACATGATACAATATAATTTCTGACCCACAACTAAAGTGGCAAATAGTTAATTTTAGACCATGTGCACAAAATACACCAGCAAAAGCAGCCCTGCATCTTGAAAAAAAAATGCTAATTTGCAAAATTTGACTGAATTTGATGAAGCTGAGTTAAAAAATACCCATTAAAAACTTTCCATTACGTAGTTTTTTTTAATTATTTCAAATTATACACATGTATCAGCTTTAATGGACTTCAAAATACTTGAAGTTTTAATGAAATGCTTATTTAATACAACAGTTAAATAAACAAGAAGTTAATATGAAGTGACTTACATTGTCTGACTAAAACACTATTGCCTGATTTTGCTCTATTTGGTCGTCATGACTGAGCCGCTGCGCATCTCCATTCAAACACAGCAGTGATTCGTTTATGAATGAACGTGCGTTTTTAAATAAATCTAGTGAGTCAGTGATTCAATCTCCCATTCATAAAAAGAATCACTTGCTTTATTTCTGAATGAATCAGCCGCTCGAACAAATCAAACGAATGAGTGATTCAGTAATTAAATCAGTGACTTGCCGCCACCTACTGGCAGTTTTAGTTTCATTTTTAAAGTATATTTTTAGTTATTTAAATCATTTAATATTTCAGTATTAAAAATTTTATATTTAAAACATTAATCTCAACATGAATTTATGAATTTTATTCATTAAACATATGAAAATACACCTACAAGCCACTTTTGTGTTCTTCTGTGCCACCTCTGTAGTACTAATTATTTTTGTTAATATTGATTTAACTTATTCTTATACTGCTTGTTTTTATTCTGTTGTTTTAATTAAATATTTAAAAAATATATAATTTTTAAAAAATTTGACATAAAAGATGACAAAGTTTAAAAAATGCCATTACAAAGGTAAAAACAGAATTCCCCTGTAAACCACTTTAAGGAGCCAAATATCAACTCGTAATGGGAAGGCTAATTTTTGATTATTGATTAGAAGGTGCTCCTAAGTTTTTGACTGTGCGCCTAAATTTTTTAAGTTAGGAGCACAAGTGCTCCTAAAAAGAAAAGTAAGTGTAAAGCCCTGGACAGAAATCATGCGTTTGTGGTGTTTTTCTGATGATTAAGGGAGAAAACAAGACAAATTTACCACACAACCCTAAAAAAAAAAAAGCAATAGATTTAAAATGCATTTATTTTATACTGAGTATAGTTCAAGTCTATTAACATATTTACTGACATATCACTCGAGACTTACTGATATAAAAATTGTAAATAACATTATGCACAATGCACATTTTTAATATTAAGCTTAAAATTTGTTTTAATGCCACTATTGATGAGGTTTGTATGATCTTTAAATAATAACAGTCTTTAAAAGCAAAATATTTAAAGAGCACCTTGCAATAGTTCCACTTGAGCACAATCAGATATACCGAAGTATATCTATAGTTAGACTTCAGCTTTACTTCCGCACAATTACAGTGCATTAAGTACAAAATTAGTTGTTCCAATTTAGCAGACTTTAAATATACCAGTTTAGAATACTAAAAGCACAACTGCAGGGTATTTTTATTTAGTGAATAATATTTAAATATATTTGTAGTACACTTAGCATGAAATAAATATATATTAAATACATTTTAGTATATTTTTCACTAGGGAAATGATTCTCAAAAATAAAAATGCTATAGAATGCAACATATTTACTGAAAAAGTGTGACTTGCTCCAGCAAACGGACACTATTTCTGAAATCAGCAGCTCAAAATTAGTAAGAAACGGGTGTTGCATTTCATTCAGCAAATATGATGCACTGTTAAAGCTTCAACCATTAAAATCAAGCATGGTTTTGCATTAATACTGTGATGTGCATTACCCTTGATTCCTGTGCTGGCTTTAGCAGCACCGTCTCTGCTAAAAAACAGGCTTCCCGGCTGGATATTTGCGCCAGAGGACGGGGATTCGTCTTTGACTCTGAACTGACCCAGTTTAGTGAGCTTCTGTCAGGAGAGAGTGAACAGATCTGTAAGAGCTCACGCCATCAAACAGCGGGACGCTGGAGGAGGAGCAGCACTCACCGGTGGAGTCGAGACGGGAGCGTCGTTCGCGTCCGGAGGAGAGTGCAGTTTTATGAAGGCGACTCCATACGCTATGGACTGCACACATACACAGGATAAAGACTCATTTACACACTTACGCTCATGTGTGGTGCGTACGGGTTTGGAGAGTGAATCGTGATGCGTTTACCTTGCTGTAAGGCTGACTGCACACGATTTTCACACGGTCCCATTTCTCCTGCGCCGTGGCCTTCACCAGCTGGCTGGGCCCGAAGAAACGCACGCGGTTTGTGTTTGTGCCGTTACGACTCTCTGTGGGCGACATGAAGGACGACGTGACCAGCAGAACCTACAAAAAGGAGAAAGATGCATCAACAGCACTGAAAATGACAAAACACAGAATCAGAACACGTTTTATCGGCCAAATGTCTATAAGCACACATGAACTAAATTCTAAAGAATGTAAAAAAAAGAAAAATAATAAAAATACGGTTTACATAAACATATGCACAAGTTGCATGGTATTATGTTTTTTGTTTTTTTTTGGTACTTGAAAATATATAAGATATTTTAAAAATTGTAATTTAAACCAATTAGCTGGCAAGGGAATATTTCTCATTTTCATTTAGTTTCATTTGACATCATAACATAACTAAAATCGAAATAAAAATGATTAAATACTATATATATATATATATATATATATATATATATATATATATAAAAACAACATAATTGTTTAAACTAACAAAAATATAAAACATAAAAAAATAATAAATTATTTAAAAACGTATTAATAAATATTAATACAAATTACAGCAGTTAGTTAAAATATTTTTTTATTGAAAGATGTATTAAATAGCTTTTTTTTTTTCCATTGTGTCACCCATCTCTTTATGTAATGTTGGATATATTCTACACTGTAATATAACTATATAATATAATATAACTTTATCTGCATAAATACAGTTCACTCATGTAAAGCGATATATACTATATAGCAAATCTCTGCTTGATTTTTTTGTATCATCACAAAAAAGTAGCTACCTTATTGTCCTGCTCTAACCTGATAAATGTGATTATAAGGCATGAAAAATGATAAAGATTAACATCATGATTTTCTGTAAAAGCTGCTTTGAGACAATATGAACTAATCTGGATTGTAAATACATTAGCGTATTGTGAGATTTAGCAAAAGCAGTTTTACGCTGATGCTGCTAAAGTGTGTAACTTTAAGACGTACCTCAAAGTCTTGGTCTTTGACTGACGTGGAGTGTCCGACAAGGACCTCAATGAAAGCAGAGCCTTCATTTCCAATGTCTATGCTGTGAATTTGCTCTTCCTTTTCCAGCTGGACAAAAAAGAGAGACAAAAAAAAAAAGCTAACATTTCAAGGATAATTAATAAAATTTAAAAAATAAGTGCAAGTGGTGTCCAGCCATCATTTTGGAAATACAAATGATTTTATATATGTAAAGAAATTAATATGAATCAATTATTCATTGTAACTTGTTAAAATTTTACATTTACATAATAAAAATAATAAAAAAAATAATAAAAAGCGGTGTCCAGTTATCATTTTGCATATATATATATATATATATATATATATAAATTTAAAGAATAATAGAAAAACAATTATTAATTTTTAATTATTAAAAATATATTTTTTTAAATTATGAATAATTTTCATAATAAAAAATACATTTATAAAAAAAATAACGTTAATCAAAAATAAGAATACTGATAAACAGAAATAATCATTAATAAAGGCAAAAAAATAAATAAATAAATGCAAGTGTTGCCCAGTTATTTTGCAATTAAATAACAATAATAGAAAACAAATATAAAAACAACAATTATTATTTTTTTAAATTACTGAATATAATTTTTTTAATTATAAAAAAATTAAATAATTAAAACAACAATGGATAATGGATAAACAGAAATAGAAACAGAATAATAATTAGTAAAGATAACAAAATAAGTGCAAGTGGTGCCCAGTTATTATTGGACTTAAACATGATTGTATATATATAAAAAAAAGAATATAAAAACATTTTTTAATTAATATTTAATTATTATAAATAATTTTTAAATTTATAAATAACTTACATAATAAAAAATAAAATAATAATAAAATTAAAATATGAATAGACAGAATTAAAAATAGAATATTAATTAATAGAGTTAATAAAATAAGTGCAAGTGGTGTTCAGTTATCATTTTAGAAACAAAAAATATTTTATATATTTATTTTTAAAAAATGGATATAATTTTTTTTTTAAGTATTACAAAATAATGTTCACAATTTTTAAACAGTGTACATAATACAAATACTAAAAAATAAAAAGAGTCATACCTGAAGAATGACTGAAACTTGCTTCTCTCCAGCTCTCGCAGCTTTCCATTTTCTGTACGTGTCGGAGCTCAGGAGGTTGTCTGCCTTGTGAGTCTGTGCAGAAGAATCGATTCATACATTTATTCATAAATAAACACAAACACACACAGAGCTCTTTTACTGTCAACAAGATCAACATGCCAGACTAGAGCTTTTGGAAAGCCACTAAATATTGTTATTAAACATAAAAACAACTTACATTATCCTCACTGCTGCACGACACAACATGCTTGAGCTTGATTTCAGGCATGTTCCTCGAATTACACACTCGCCTCCGGTCTCATAAAACCTGAAAACACTGGACAAAGACAGATATCATTTCATTAGTAGTGAAAATGATCACATTATGTCAATCCTAAATCCATGACCTATACAAAACAGGGTTTCAACACTTTGACCAATGCATATTCATAACTTTTTCTAAATATTTTCAGTTTATTTTGATTGCTGGATAAGAGTTTTACAAAAAAATTCTGTGGTAAGATATTAACCATGACACAGAGTAATAATAACAGAAAAGTCTACTATCAAAAAACGACAGCCACTTTACATTCTATTCAGATAGTGACATAAATGCAAAATACACGATTATAAATAAATAAACAGCATATTTACACAAAAAATAGACATACAAAATTAGCTTTTAATAAAAAAACAAAACAAAAGACGCTAAGTTGATCTGTGTTTACATTGTTTATCTGACAGACTAGCGTTAGCTGTCAATCATAACACATAAAACAGTGGATCAGCAGGACCAAATCTAGTTTAGGCAAACGACTAATCAAGCTGGTTTAGTTTATGTAAAAGGAGTGCCACATAAACGACTAGTTAAGCGAGTTAACCAGCATGCTTCATTACACTGAGCGCTGTTAGCTAACAATAGAGCCGCGTCACAGCGGCCATTAAAACATCAGAAACCGCGCGGAAATCATTCAGAGACTCGAATTCATTAAATCATAACACTGTACCAAAATCCAGCGCACGAAAACCGATTTGTGTGGTTTATTTTAGTCTGTGAGGAGACTAACACGATACAAACTCCCTCTCAATCCACAACACGTGACGTCACTTCCGCCCGCCACCGTATCAGCGCGCCGCTTCACAGGAACTCACAACTAGACACGCTCGACGGCAGAATAAAAGTCCTTTTAATCCCAGAAACACAGAAGTAATGGAAGAGACATACAAATTATATTCATTTACAAACTGGCAGTTGCAATAAATAAGGGGTGTATGTATTTATTGTGTTTTATTTTATTAGTCTGATCAAGATAAAAGTCTTTCACAGATTTTCTCTGAAATGTCATGATCTGACAAACTGACAAACATCCTTTTTATTTCCAGTTTTCAATAAACTCAATACTTTTATTGCTTTATTGTCCTCAGGACTGACCTAAAAAAACTCTCAGCCTTATTAAAGTAGTGTTGTATTAATATATTGTTCTTGTAATGTACAAATATCGCCTCTGATAGAATGAATTTTCACTGATAGGAATAAAGAATTTTCATGACTGTCTTTAACAAGCACATGTCAGAGGAAACTTTTTTATAAGCTCTCAAATGTGACTTTCTGTCTGCACTGACTGACTGAGATTAGTTCAGTAAATTCAGCATAACTTCTAAGTAATTTAAGTAAAAAAAAAAAAAAAAAAATGCATCCAAAAACTGTCAATAATTATTCATTTTTGTGCAGTGTATAATATTATAAAAGTAATGTGCCTTTTTATACATTTCAGATTGAATTTTGTTAGTTAATAAAAAATAATAATTAAAACTAAAACCACAAAAAATATATTTTTTTAAAATAAACATCTGTGTTATTTTAGTATCACTGGAATATTATTATTGTTTTTATTAATATTTTCTATTTATTTTTATTTGTTTATTTTTTTATTTTTTGCTGTTTTATGTATGTCTATATAGTTTTTATTTATGTGTATTTTATTTTTAGATTCAGCTATTTTTTATTTATTTATTTGGTTATAAATTAAATTAAAAATGTCAAATGGTGCCTTGCCAATGAGTTAAAAAAATAACTCTAAAAAACATTAACTGGAATAAAATAAAAAATAAAAAACATGACCTTTTTTAAAGAAAGTTTTTCTCAATTTAATTTAGTTTAGAGTGGTAAATTAATTAAAACTGATATAGAAATGAATAACAAAATAAAAAAAACACTACAAAGTTAGACTTTGTACAAATTATACTACAAATTATAATACAAACTTTTAATGATAGTAAAATAAAAAATCAAATTAAAACTAAAACCAAAAAATATTTAAAATACAAAAACATCTGTTATTTTAGTATCACTGGAATACTATTATAGTTTTATTATTTTAAATCAGTTTTTTTTTATATATATATTTTCTGTTTTCTTTATATTTAGCTTTATATTCAGCAATTATTTTATTTATATTTATTTCTTTTTTATAAATTAAATTAAATGAGAAATGTTGCCTTGTCATCTAGCTGAAAAAAAAACATTAACTTAAATACAATAAAAAATATAAAAAAAAACATGAACTTCTTTAAAGAAAACATTTTTCATTTTAATTTAGTTTAACCTGGAGTAGTAAATTAACTAAAACTAAAAAATAGTAAAAATTAATGAATAAAAATGAATAACATTAATATATATATATATAAAATAAACATTAATAAAATGGTATAAACTAAAATATTAAAAATCTTACATGCATCACTGCATATTTGTCACACTGCATCTTAAGATGCCAAACACACAGTTTTTTTTTTTTTAACTTTTTTATTTCTGAAGGTGAGTTGTTACAGGAAAAACAACACAGATGTTTAGTTCTCAGTGAAGATAAACACACGCGGTCAGAACGCTTTTATATAAACACACACAGGCCCGTCTGAGCTCATATGACCTCCACATAGATGGCCGTGTCGGAGTCTGCAGTGATGGAAATCGGCGTCTCGCGCTGCGCTCGCTGGCGTCTCGCTCTTCGTCTCTGTCTCTTATAAATCTGAAACACAGACAGCTGCATTTTAACATCACATATATAGTTTATTTTGATTTTAAAAAATTCCAAATATAAAATGAAACATAACAAAATCAAGTTCAAAAGTCAAAAATTAAATAAAAAATAACAATAAAAAAAAATAAAGTTATAAAAATAAATACATTTTCAGAAAAATGATAAATTTAATAAAAAAGTTATTTTTTTATTTAAATTTTAAATGAAAAATTAAATAAGAATCTAAAAAAAAATATATTAAAAAATATATAAAATTATAAAAACAAAAATGAAAGAAAATTAAATTTAAAAAAAAGAAGAGCGCTTTAATGCACCTGTTTGCTCCGTACGAAGAGCGGCGTGCAGTTCTGGTAGATGAGCTGGTAGCTGCCGTTGCTGTAGACGTTTGTGACTTCGCAGCAGTTAATGTAGAGCGGCATGCGCTCCTGGTAGATGCCCAGGTGCTCGGGATGGATGGCTGGAGGCCTGTAAACGCGTCTCCTTTACAACAAGAAACCAGCTCAGATGATACGCCTATTACACTGACATTCAGATGAGATGAACACATGAGTGAGGAGCATCTTACCGGCGGTTTCTCCTGCAGCAGCAGCAGTAAAACAGCAGCACAAACAGCAGCAGCAGAAGAAGAAACACAGCACCTGCTGTCAGGATCACAGTCCACATCAGAGCACCTGCGGAAAAGAACAACACCTTCAGCTTTATAATTCATCTTACAGAAAAATAATACCACATTGAACATGCAAACATTTTTAAATAATTAAATATTTAAACATTTATGTAAATACCACTGTATAAATTATATTTATAATTATTCAATAATTCAAATAACTTTTTTATAGTAATTAAATATTAAAACATTTCTGTAAATATTATAAATAAAAAATAATAGTAATAATGATAATAAGATAAAAAAGAAAAAAAAACGGCATTACAGCATTTGTATTTGTGTATACTTTCTTTCTTTCCTTTCCTTTGTTTTGTAATAATAACTGCACTCCCTTAATGCTTTGATGTTTTCTACTGTTTAATAAAAAAAATCATCAAACAAATACAAAAAAAAAGATTCGCGAATCTTTGCGAATCTCCAACGTTCCGATCTGAATCAAATGATTCGCAAACGTTGCTCCGAAGTTTTGATCTGAATCAAATGATTTGCGAACATGCTTCGAACATCCGATCTGAATCAAATGATTCGCAAACGTTGCTCCGAAGTTTTGATCTGAATCAAATGATTTGCGAACATGCTTCGAACATCCGATCTGAATCAAATGATTTGCGAACCCACTCAGATCCGATCTGAATCAAATGATTCGCGATGCGCAATTTCCGATCTGAATCAAATGATTCGCAAACGTTGCTCCGAAGCTTTGATCTGAATCAAATGATTCGCAAACCTGCTCAGATCCGATCTGAATCAAATGATTCGCGATGCGTGAATTTCCGATCTGAATCAAATGATTCGCAAACATTGCTCTGAAGTTTCGATCTGAATCAAATGATTTGCGAACATGCTTCGAACATCCGATCTGAATCAAATGATTCGCGAACCCACTCAGATCCGATCTGAATCAAATGATTCGCGATGCGCAATTTCCGATCTGAATCAAATGATTCGTAAACGTTGCTCCGAAGTTTCGATCTGAATCAAATGATTTGCGAACATGCTTCGAACATCCGATCTGAATCAAATGATTCGCGAACCCACTCAGATCCGATCTTAATCAAATGATTCGCGATGTGCAATTTCCGATCTGAATCAATTGATTCGCAAATGTCGCGTCGAAGTTTCGATCTGAATCAAATGATTCGCAAATGTTGCGTCGAAGTTTCGATCTGAATCAAATGATTCGCGAACCCGCTCAGATCCGATCTGAATCAAATGATTCCCGATTCGCAAAGTTCCAATCTGAATCAAATGATTCGTGAACCCGCTCGAATCTGTGATAATTTTGTTTCACCCATCACTACACGTGCTTTTTAAGATCATTACGATGTCGAAATTCGAAAATGAATGGCTCTTTTGATCTGTTTTTGCTAGTGAATCGCTTGAATTGAACGATCGAAGTCACGAGTTTGAATCAATTGGATCGGTTCCGGCGTAAATGACTCACTCAGTTAATTCGGTTTGTCTGTTTTTCTTTTCGCGTCTTTACCCATGTTTACACAACACTGTCAGTACAACTACTGGCTTAACTGAAATTCAAAAGATATATAAAATATAAAATATCAAAAGATATGTGCTTATTTAAAAAAACAATGTAATTGTCTTTCAATAATTCAAGCACTTTTCAATGACCTCCTCAGGAATGTTGCTATTTTCCTTCAATTTAATTAATTTTAAAGTCAAATTCAAGCACTTTAAGCACTTTAAGCACCTTGTTCGAACCCATAAACATTATTAATTATATTTATAAAAAAAATATGAACCACAGAAAGAACCACATTGTACCGTCATGAGGCTCATAGAGCAGGTGCGAGTCGTTTCCCAAAGCGCTGACGGCGTGACACTCGACCAGCAGCGCTGTGTCTGAGATCCCGCTGAGCGTCGCCGTCAGTGTGTGGTTCACGTAAGAAAACGAGTCGTTGAACCCTTCCAGCACGTGAGTCCCGTTCACACTCCAGGTGACGGCGGGACGAGGGTTCGAGTCCACCACACAGGAGCAGGACAGCAGCGACCCGTCCCAATCACAGGACGAGCTGGACAGAATCACCGGAGCGTCTGCAGAGACACAGAATCATGAGAATCAAACACAAAACAGCACTGAAAGACAGATTCTGTCTCACATTTCATAGGATCAAAAATATATATATTTTTTTTGGTTTAACTTAACGAATATTAAAATAACTACAATTATTTAAACGCTAAAATATAAAGACACTAAAAAAGAACTACTGAAAGTGACTAAAATGTGGAAGAAATTTATAAATAGAAATAGAAATATCTCAATGATCAAAAAAATTAATAAATAAAACCAAAAAAAAAACCATTTTTGTTACTTGATATAAAATAATGAATAGAAATAAAATTTAGTTTAACTTAATCTATTAAAATAAATTAAAATTGAAATAAAAATGAATAAAAACTGTAGACGGACAGAAATACTAAAATAAATACTAAAAAAACTACAATAAAAATCAAAACATTTTTTACTTGATATAAAATAATTAGTAGAAATAAAATTTAGTTTAACTTAATGTATTAAAATAAACTAAAATTGAAATAAAAATGAATAAAAACTGTAGACAGACACAAATACTAAAATAAATACTAAAAACTACTATAAAAATCAGAACATTTTTGTTGCTTGATATAAAATAATTAATAGAAATAAAATTTAGTTTAACTTAATGTATTAAAATAAACTAAAACTAAAATAAAAGTGAATAAAAACTATGTAGACAAAAATAATACAATAAATATTTAAAAAACTACTAAATAAAAATAAAAACATTTTTATTACTTGATATAAAATAATGAATAGATACAAAATTTAGTTTAACAATGTATTAAAATGAACTAAAATTAAACAAAAAAATTTAAAATAGACATAAAAACACTAAAATAAATACTAAAGAAAATTACTAAATAAAATAAAATCTTATTACTTAAAATAATGAATAGAAATAAAATAAAATAAAAAAATGAATAAAAAATATGTAGACAAAAATACTAAAATAAATACTAAAAACTACTAGATAAAAACCTAAACATTTTTACTTGATATAATATAATGAATAGAAATACAATTTAGTTCAACTTAATGTATTAAAATAAACTAAAATTGAAATAAAAATGAATAAAAGCAGTAGACATATAAAAATACTAAAATAAATACAAAAAACACTACAAAAATCAGAAGTATTTTTGTTACCTGTTATAAAATAATGAATAGAAATAAAATTTAGTTTAACTTAATGGTTTAAAATAAACTAAAATTGAAATAAAAATGAATAAAAACTGTAGACATAAAAATACTAAAATAAATACTAAAAAAACTACTATAAAAATCTAAACATTTTGTTACTTGATATAAAATAATGAATAGAAATAAAATTTAGTTTAAATTAATGTATTAAAATAAACTAAAATTGAAATATAAATGAATAAAAAATATGTAGACATATAAAAATACTAAAATAAATAATAATTTAAAAAACTACTAGAGGAACAAATTATATTTCAATGGGGTTTTTTTTTTTTCAGTTCTTGCAAAGTTGACAGAACTAACGAGTGCATGTGTGAGCGTCTCATTTACTCACACTGGACGTTGAGGCGTGTGGGTCGGGACGAGGTGCGTCCCAGTCGGTTGCTGGCGCTGCACTGGACTCGCGTGTCTCGGCTGACATTATAGATGCGGATGGTGTGCGTGCGTTTGGGCAGGATCAGCATGTTTCCCGACTCGACGCTCCACCACTGATACTCAGACACCGGCGGGTCGGCCTTACAGGAACACATGAGCAGAGCGTTTCCTCCGTCTCGCACCCACGCGCTCAACACCTGAACCGACACGTCTCTGGGAGGAACTGAGACGAGCAACACAGAGACATTCAGGACACCAGTGATTCTTAGAATGACTTCAAATGATCAAAACACACTTTAAAATCAACTAAAACAACTGAAAAGCAAGATGCATGCTTTTTTTTAATGCCGGCTGATTATGGATATATTAAGGGATTTTTCTGCGATTTGTAGTGCGACTTTAATGTGAAATTGTGATTTGGAAAAATCATGGAAATTAATAGGATATAAAATAAAAATTAAAAAAATTCACAGACATTTAAAAAAAATTCAACTTTTATCAGCCAATGACTACTAATATTTTATTATTATTTTACTTTATTATTTTAATGAAACATGATTATTATAAATATCCTTATAAATATTTAAACAATTCTATTTACTATTTATATTATGAGAAAAATTATTGAATTTGTTATTTGCAGGCAAAAAAAAATCTTTCAAATAATTATTAAAAAAATATAAAATATAAAAAAATAATAAAAAAAGAATTAAATATAGCCACAAATAACTATAAACATCATAGAAATTAACTGGCAAATAAAAGTGTAAACCCTGAAATAATTAAAAGTTCAGTCATTAAAAAAAGTTCTGGAATTAAATGTTTGATTTAATTTTATTTTAATGGTATTATTTAAATATTATTAAATATTATTTAATATTAAATATTATTATTATTATATAATATATAAATGTGTTGTTATAAATGTGTAATCAAAAAATTAATGATGGAAATTCTTTGGTAATTCAAAGTACATCTAGTTATTAAAACTTTATGAATAATTATTTCAATTAATTTGAATTATTGTATTTTATTATTTCAAATAAATATTATTATTATAAATATCGATAATAAAATTACATTTATTATTTATATTATGAGTAAAATCCACAAATGACAAAAAAATCATGGAAATTCATTGGTACTTAGAAGTGTTATACACATTATAGAATTTAATTATTTTATTGATTTATATTTTTAAATTTAACTAAATATTTAAAAAAATCTAATATTTAATTTACAATATTTAATACTTTTATTTAGTTTTTATTTTTCTATTTTATAGTTAAAAAATGTGCTTTTTAAATATTTTTAATGATTTATACTTTTGCATACTTTTTAAAAATATTTTAATTAAATTTTATTAGAAACATAACTTGCTAATATATTAATATAAACATTTAAATATTTAATTAATCTAATTTAAATTGCCACTAGTAGTTTCTGTAAATAAAAAGTTTTAAAAAAGAGCAGCTTTGTCATCAGAAATTAGTTTGAGGACGAGCACTGAACGGAGAGCAAACTGAGACTTTCTGTTTGAAGGTTTTCTCACAGTGGACGAGGATCTCGCGGGTGGCCGAGGATCGCCTGTTGTTGTTGGGATACTCCAACTCACACCTCACTCTGGGGTTTGTGTGTCGCGGGACGGTGAAGGTGAGGCTCGTCCGCAGCACCGGTAACTGACCGGCGTCCCGCTGCAGCTCCGTGTCCCCGTGAACGCTGCTGCCGTCCCGATCGCCGCGCTCCCACTTCCACAGCAGACGGGGCCGATCGGACGGGCAGGCGATCCTCGCCGAACAGTTCAACACGACCTGCTGACCCTCCTTCACCGGCCCTGGGTCCGTCAGCTCCGGCGGCTCCGGCGAACCTGACCATCAAGACACACACGCATTCTGTGTTATTACATACAGGAAAATCACATCAGTGCTGTTTTAGTGTCACTGACGTACTATTTAACATTTTTATTCATATTTTGAATTCGTTTTTATTTTTATATTTCACCTTTTCATTTTAGGTAGTTAAAGTTTTAGAAATGTTGCTTTTGTATTTTTTTTTTTATGTCTATACAGTTTTCCTTAATATTTTAAATTAATTTTTGTTTTTTCAATTAAAGGTAAAGTTTTAGAAATTTTATGTGAATACATTTTTTACTAATATTTTAAATAGTTTTTGTTTTATATTTTCCATTTTCATTGTAAGTTTTGATATTTTTATTATTTTTTAAAAATATTTCTATTGTTTTTATTAATATTAGTAGTTATTTCTATGTTTATATTTGCTGTTTTCATGTTCTTTTTTAAATTTTTAGAACGTTTGTTGTGTTCTTGTCATTTTTATTATTTTTAATGTCTATTTTCCTTAATATTTTGAATTAGGTCTTATGTTTATATTTTTTTACATTATCATTTTACTCCTTTTGTTGTGTTTTAGTAATTTTATTCATTATTTTTTTAAATATGTCTAAACAGTTTTCTTAAATAAATCTATAGAATGCTTATTGTTTTTTAAACTAGTTCAATTATTATTTTCCATTTCCATTTTAATTTTATAGTAATTTGTTGCGTTTGTCATTTATAATTTCTATTTTTATTAATTACTTGTCATTTCTATTAGTTTTCTTAAATATATCTAAAGAGTTTTTAATATTTTTTAAATTAGTTTATTTTATATTTTCCATTTTAATTGTAGTTATAGTATTTTGTTGCATTTGTCATTTTTAAACTGTAGTTTAAAAAATATGTAATTTCTATTAGTTTTCTTAAATATATTGATCGTTTTTATTGTTTTTAAAATTATTTTATTTTATATTTTCCATTTCCATTTTAATTTTACAGTAATTCATTACTTTTTTAAAATATGCAATTTCTATCAGTATTAATAAATATATCTATAGTTTTTATTATTTTTAAAAATTAGTTTTAGTTTTAGTTACAGTAATTTGTTGCATTTTTGTCATTTGTAATTTCTAAGTTGTAAAAAATATGTAATTTCTATTAGTTTTCTTAGATACATCTATAGTTTTTATTTTTTTAATTAATTAATTTAATATTTTCAATTTCCAATTTAATTTTAGTTACAGTAATTAGTTGTTTTTTTTATTTGTAATTTCTATTTTTTTTATATGTGTAATTTCTATTAGTTTCCTTAAATACATCTATATAGTTTTTAGTTTTTTAATTAATTTATTTCATATTTTCCAGTTCCAATTTAATTTTAATTACAGTAATTTGTTGCGTTTTTTGTCATTTGTAATTTAAAATAAAATAACTATTTTCTGTTAGTTGTATTAAATATATCTATAGAGTTTTTTTTATTTTTTTTTTAAATTAGTTTATTTTATATTTTCCAGTTCTCATTTTAATTTTAATTTTCATTTTAGTTACAGTAATTTGTTGCATTTTTGTTTTTAATTTTTAATTTCTATTTTTTAAAATATATGTATATATAGTTTTTATTCATTTCTAATCAGCTACTAACTAATTAGCTTGAGTAATTTTATTACTTTAAAATAAAAAGTTAAAATAAATGAAATGTTACTTTAATGTTGAAATAAAAGTTTTTATTTCATTTAAAAATAAAATATATATTTTTTACATTTCAGTTAACATTCCTTTTATTTCAAGAAACATTCTGAATGTTTTTATGGTTTTAGTTAATGATAATGTCATACCAGTCACGCTGATGTTGACCTTGCTCCCCGCAGGCCATGACCTTTGACCCCGCTCCCTGATCTGCAGCTCGTACGAGTTCTGGTCGTCCCTCCTGACGCTGCTGATGCTGACGGAGCAGTCGCCGGCGCTGAAGTTCCCCGCGAGCGCCGTTCGATCTCTGAAGTCGGGATGAACGGCGTCGCCTCGCTGGGAGCTGAACACCGTCCTCCTCAGCATCGTCAGGAAGGTGGTCGGAGTTCTGATGAGCCGAAGATCCATCGTCTGAGCGCCGGAACTCGGGCTGAAGGAGCAGGGGATGATGAGACACGAGCCCTCCATAGCCAACACTCGTCCCGGGGCGGACAGCGAGACGGCAGGACTCGTCCCAGACACACACGCTGAAGAGACAAAACAACAGCAAACACTGTGTTAATAATACAAACTGCAACTCCATTTACTTATGGGAATAATTTCTGTAAAATAGTTTTGTAAGACTTTACACTTTTGTTAACATTAATGAACTACATTAACGTCAATTAAAAATTTAAAATTCATACGTTAATACATTATTGTCAAAAGCAATATCTACTATTTTATTAAAACTATAATTACATTACAGTTTTAGATTTTTTTTTCTAATGAGCATATTTTCTGTGTTCATTTTAAATTTAAAATTAGCAGGGACCCACTTCTAAAACATTTATTAAACTTCTTAATTGCAACATTTACTAATACGTTAAAATTAAAAGTTGTATCTGTTTAAAAAAATCTGTTTTTATTTTTATATTTTCCATTTTTACATTACTTTCAATTAAAGCTTTACCATTTTATTTTAAAATTTTGAATATATTTTTTTTTATATTAGTAAAATAGTAATATTTTAGTTTTTACTTTCAATGTAGTTATAGTTAACATGAATGAACAATGAAAAATACCTCTAAAACATTTATACACATTTATATATATATATATATACGATGGGTGTGTGTGTCAGGATTCTGGACTTTGTGTTCCGTGTTTTACCCCCAATCTTAGTTCCTGTTTCTATATTTGGTCATTTTCCTGTTCTTGTTTAGTTTAATTGTTAATTAGCCCCACGCCTGTTTCTGTTTACACTGATTATGTTCCAATGGTTATAAGCCTCTTTATAAGGTTTTCCCTCTGTTTCTTTGTCTTGCGTTGATGTTTATGTAGTTTGGAGTTGTTTTAGTTGTCTCCTGTGATATGTTGGATTTAATATTAAAGATCTATTTTGGATTTCTCGCTTCTTCTGAGGCTACACATGACTATATATGTATATGTAATATAATGTAATATATATATCTATCTATCTACACACACACACACACATACATATATATATATATATATATATATATATATATATATATATATATAATATCATGTATAATATATATAATATATATAATATGTATAATACAATATAACTTTTTGTTAATTTTATGTTTTTGTCTCTTTAGTTTTGTCACAAATGTGTTTATATAGTATCTATTAATAGTTTAAGTTTTTTTTTAAAATATATTTTCAGTAAATACTTCTAAAGCATTTATTAATCTGTTACATTTATTTCCAATATTTAGTAATACATTATTAAAATTCAAACACTGTATCTGTTAATACACAGTAAAAATAGATGGGTTATTTTTTTAACCCAATAGATGGGTTACACATATTGGGTCACTGTGTTGGGTTATTTTCTAAAACGTTGGGTTATTTTTTTTAAACATCGTTGGGTTGTTTTTAATAATAACCCAGCGTTGGGTTTAATTGGTTCCCGCGGCGACAGTTCAAATTTTAACGGTCGACAGTGTCTGACCACAGAAGAAGCTGCTGCTGCATCAGTGTGAGGTAAGTAATAGGGTTTAAATAACTCTTATAACATTATACTTATACGAAGAACGTGAAATGCACTTCAAAATTGAACTTTTGTTGTTGTATGTTTGTTTTTTTTTAACGAAGATGTAGTTTCCTTTAGTCAGTGTATTGTAACGTTACTGCAGAGAATGAGCTCCATTGTAAACGAATAACGTCACGTTAACTTAGCTGTCCCAGTTAGGTTGCTAGCAGTAATAAATTAAATAAACATTAGCAGAAAGTTGTAAAACTGTTTAGAGATGTATTACAGTAACCTAAAGTTAATAATGTATGGTGGAATGTATACAGGACTACTTACATTACTGAAATCACCGTCTACCATTACTACAGGTTTAGTATTATTTTACAGCTGATGAAGGGTTCTAGACATACGGTTTCTGACTACAGTTTGTTTGGTCGCATTAATGGTTATCACATTTAACTTTATATGGGAAATGGCTAATGTTAAATGAGACATTGTTGATTTAAACCGCGCCGCACGAACCTTTCAACTTCGGTCCAGTATGTAACCTTAGCTCAGCGGCAGCTCAGAGAGATGCGCTCAAATTCAGTTAATTCTCTGTTTAGAAAAGTCTACAAATAATCACATTTCCCAAAAGCAAGACGTGATGGGAGAAACGAAGCTTTTCAAAGTTTCGAATCAATTAAACGAATCGCTTAATTCGCAAAATGATTCACTGCTTCCAATCGTTCGTGACACAACGGCGACGCCTGCTGGTCAAAACAAGGCAAGCGTCAGTTGTTTGGAAAGCGAGCACTAATTGGAATAACACTAAATGTGTTTTTATGGTTTATTTATATTGAATATTGTTATGCATATATTAGATTCGCCTCTAATTACAGCCATTTCTATTATAAAGCTATGACAGATTTGCATGTTTTTTTAAATGTGTACTAAATGTGTTTATACTTATTTTTAGACATTGGGTTCTTCAGTGAAGGAAAAATTACAACAGTGGAATCTCATACATTAAACATCCACATGCCAATTAACTGAAATATTTCAAGGTAAGTAAACTATTTATATTAGTGATCCATATACATTACCAGTCAAAAGTTTTTGGACAGCAAGATTTTTAATGTTTTTAAAGAATTCCCTTCTGTCTAAGCCTGCATTTATTTCATCCAAAATACAGCATTTGAAATAACCGCTTTCTATTTGAATATATTTAAAATGTAATTGTCCAGTCTTTTCAAAGCTTTTAAAATAGAAAGCAGTTATTTAAAATAGTAAAAATATTTCACAAGATTACTGCTTTTACTGTATTTTGGATCAAATAAATACAGGCTTAGTGAGTAGAAAAGAATTCTTTAAATAACTTTAAAAATCTTACTGTTCAAAAACTTCTGATTAGTAGTGTAGGTTTTCCAACAATTATGAAAAAATGTTTCTAGTTTATCTGTAAAATGTTTCTTCTTCTGCTTCATCTTATCACAGAGGAAGGAGTCAATGAAGGAAGTTTTATGCGACCGGATGACACCAGCATTGCTGCACTAACTCCAAGAGAAGAAGTTTTTAGCATTTTCAACGGTGAAACAGTGGAACAGAAGACCTTACTACAAGCAGTGGATCTGTGTTTCAGACATTTCTACATTTATGACATCTACTACCCAAAGCTCCTCTGCACCCATTTGCAGCACACAGTCTTTAATATTCCAGGAGTTCTTTCAACACATTACCTCTTCCTTAGAAACTTTGTATTTATTGATCCGTAAAAACTTTTTATGTTGCTGATTATCAGCAAGTCCAGCAGCCAGCAGATTTACTTTGTTTTATTATTATTATTATTATTATTATTATTACTTGTGTTTATGATTTTTTATTTTTGTTTTATTGATAAAAGTTTGTATGTTATGTTTGTTTTATTTGTGCACATTTGTGTATGTGTTGATATAAATAAATATGAATTGATACACATTTATGACCCTGGACAACAAAACCGGTCATAAGTATCATGGGTACATTTGTAGAAATAGCCAAAATTGCATTGTATGGGTCAAAATTATCAAATTTTCTTTCATGCCAAAAATCATTAGAATATTAAGTAAAGATCATGTTCCATGGAGATATTTTGTAAATCTCCTACCATAAGTATATTGAAACTGAATTTATTATTAGTAATATGTGTTGCTAATAACTTCACTTGGACAACTTTAAAGGCAATTTTCTCAATATTTAGATTTTTTTGCACCCTCAGATTCCAGATTTTCAAATAGTTGTTCTATCCTATCAAACCACATATTAATAGAAAGCTTATTTATTGAGCTTTCAGATGATGTTTATATTTAAATACAAAAAAACTTGACCCTTATGACAGGTTTTGTGGACCAGAATCAGATAAATAAACATTAGTTTTGAATAGTTGGTTTTGAATTCAGTGTACATCTTGAAAATATGTCAGTTGTGTGTGCATATTTGTGTTTTGAATGTATTATATTTTCACATTCTTGTACACTTATTTTGTAAACATTTGCAGTATGACTGTTTTACATTTAAAAATATATTTGTAAAAAAAAATATTTGCATATTTAAATAAAATATTTATTTGAAAACAAAGTAGTGTTATAGTGTATTTTTATAAAAAAAATAAATAAATAAATAAAAACTGATATAAATGAATCTAAATAATTAACTCAACTGTTGGGTTACTTTTAACCCAACTGGATTTTAACCCAATTCATTGGGTTAAAATAACCCATAGATGGGAAGGTGCTATACCAACCCATAGTTGGGTTACTAGTTGGGTTATTTTTAACCCAACATTTTTTAGTGAGTATGATTCATTTTTATATTTTCCCTTTTCATTTTAATTTCAGTTTACTTTTTTTTGTCTTTTTGTCATTTGTAGTTTTTAAATATGTCTACGTAATATTTATTAATATTGTGAAATTGAAATGTTTTAAATCCTATATATTTCCTTTTAATTTTGTTGAAATTTCAGTTTTAATGTCATTTTGTTTTAAATTTAGTAACTTTTTTGTAATTTTGTGTGTTATGGGGACTTTTTTTAAATGTCTCTATTGTGTCTATTAATATTTTGACTTTTTTTTTAATATATCTTCAGTATTAATGTTAAAGTTAACATAAAATACTTTTATTTAAAATAGCATTTATTAATCTCTGTTGAATTTATTTTCAACATTTACTAAAACATTTTTAAAATCTTATTTTACTAAAATTTTATTTCAGTTAAAGCTTTAATAATGTTTGTGCGTTTTTGTCATTTGTAGTTTTTAAATGTGTCTACATAATATTTATAAATATTGTAAAATTGAAATGTTTTAATTACTATATATTTTATTATTTTTATTTTCAATTTAGTTCAAGTTGACATGAACTAAGAATAGAATTTCAGCTTTAATTTAATTTCAAGACATTGTATTCAAATGTCTGTATAGTGTTTTTTTATATTTTGATTTAATTTTTAATATTTTCAGTGCTAACGTTAAAGTTAAAACAACGTAAATTACTTTTATTAAAAAGTATTAAAATCAAAAGTTTCTGTTAATATTGTTTTTTTCATTAATATATATATATTTGTTAAGTTTCGGTAGTTGTTTTGTGTTTTGTGAATTTTATTAGTCATTTTTAAATGTTTATATAGTATTTATTAATATTTTCAATTAGTTTTTATATATTTTCCATTTCATTATAAATGTAGTTAAAATTAACATGAGCTAACAATGAAAAATACTTTCTCAATATTTGTTAATTTCAACATTTACTAATTCTTTTTTTTTAAAGAAACGTTGTATCTGTTCATTTTATTTAATGGACCTGAGCTGACATGAACTAACAGCAAACAGTTATTTTTTATCAACTAAAATGAACAAATTCATCAACTAACAGGAACCTATTGTGTGTTATAAGTGTTACAGATAAAGCTGTAAAAACAATTCTTACACATTTAACTTTACATCAGAATAGAGCAAAATTAAGTCTGATTATTTTTCATATCAGTTGCTTATTAAAATGTCCAAGTCTAAAGACTGAAAAGACTGTGAAACACTGCTTTTATGATCCTTATCATCACATGTGCTTTCAGATGAGCACAGGACAGACTATTTCACAACAGGATCAAAATATGGAAAAGGGAAGCAACACGTCTGAGTCTGCATGAACATGAACTTTTAACATACATTTACTGCACATATTAATACACATATTACACAGTTGTTAAGGTATATCTTATGATGTGAGATCAGAAAGCATGTTAATGACACACAGGGTAATATTGAGATGCTGTTCAGAGAAAATAATCACTGCATCATGATTCTCATCCTCTGCTGATTTAATCTGACAGGTGTATTGATCAGATACATGTGAATTGATCAGTAGATTTCACTCACCTGACATGATGGTGAAGATCCGGATCAGAGCGTCCAGAGCCATGAGCGCCGCTCAGATGAGGACAACACGCACAGATGCCGCCGGGGGATTTTCTGCTCTTTTTCAGTTTTTCAGGAAGTCAGAAGTGAAGGTCTGGCATGTTTCGTAACGCTGATCTGCCGTTCCATGACGCTCCTGCTCAAACATCCTCACTTTAGGAATGCATGCAGTTTACTGCGGTATATAGATGAGAGTTAGAAAGAGCAAATGAAGTAGAAAAAAAGGAATTTCTTACCAAAAAACTACTTTTAGTCACCATGCACACACACACAAAAACATCTCAAACCTTTTACTAACATAGACACTGTTTAATAATAAAAAAAAAACATATAAATGTATTGTTTTTAATTATTAACATTTCATATTTTTCAAAAAAGTAATTGTGTTATTTATCTATCATTTTTAAACATTTTTTTTTATGTAGCTCAGCATCTTTGGATGCAATGTAAAGGTCACCATGTGCTGATCTGACTCATGCTCACATTTTAACCCATTTCCTCTCCTAAAACTTCCTCCTCATGTTTTATTTGTGAACATTCACTGTATATTTCAATTAAACCAATTCACCAAAGCCTCAAATTCTTATGTGCTTAGAATCACACCATTTCTGACTTTTTTTTGTTGCTATCACATACTTTTTTTTAAATTTATTTTTGGCATTTTTATGCCTTTATTTAAATAGGACAGTGTAGCTGGATAGTGGGAGAGAAAGAAAGGTCTGCAAGCCGGGATTCGAACTCGGGACGCTCACAGCACAATGGCGCTATACGAAGGCGCACTAACCACAACACTATTGACGCCGACGACCTTCTCATTTATTTTGCACAGACATTTCAGTATCAACAGGCTGGTTTCAAAGAGAGTCAATTGAGTCAATTGCAAAGATTCATTGAGTTCAAATAAACACGTCTCACCTGTTCTGTGCAGACGCGTTTAATCATAATTATAGGTCTTACATACCAGCAGAAAAAGGAGCCGAACATATTTTGACACTCTTTAAATACGGTTTTGGGTATAAATGGATATAATCATGTTTAGCTGCAGCACAGAGTCCTTCACAAATTCTAAAAAAAGATGAATAAAAATATACTAATAAAACAAAATGGCAAAAATAATGCGAATCACATGCAAAGTATAAAATGATGTCAAGTTAAGAACAAAAAGAGAAAGAGAAATAAAGCACATAACATTTCAAATGGACCATTATTCTGGCAGCAACAGCTGTGAAACCAGTCTTAAATAGTATATATTATATTATATATAAGAAGTTCCGATATAAATGATTCGCGATCTGAACTCCAAAGTTACGGTCTGAATAAAATGATTCGCGATCCAAAGTTGCGATCTGAATCAAATGATTCGCGATCCAAAGTTGCTATCTGAATCAAATGATTCGCGATCCGCGATCCAAAGTTGCGATCTGAATCAAATGATTCGCGATCCGAAGTTGCGATCTGAATCAAATGATTCGCGATCCGCGATCCAAAGTTGCGATCTGAATCAAATGATTCGCGATCCAAAGTTGCGATCTGAATCAATTCATTCGCGAACCGCGATCCAAAATTGCGATCTAAATCAAATGATAAATCTAACTAGATGAGTAAAGTTTGAGAACAAACTTTAAGTTGGCTTGAGAAAGCGCGTCATTTTTTTTCCCAAACCAGTTAAGCGCAAACCACGCCCTCTAAGCGAAAACCCCACCCCGGAGCCGCGACTCACGTCTCCGGCTCGATTTCATTGGTCAACTGTATCACAGCGCTGATTGGCTACACAGCGTTACGGCCGCCCCGAAACACACTAATTTTATTGTATTTGTGTATTTATTTGTATATTTGTGTATTGTATTACAATACCCGAAAGGGATACACGAGTGAAACGACATACTCACAATTTACAATTTAAATAAAACGGTGTACAAAATGAATAAAAACAGTGCTTAAAACTACATATAGACTATAAAACATGCTCACAGAGTAGTTTAACGCTTGAGTAAACTACACTCACGTATTATACAGAACAAAAACCGGAAAACACAAAAAGATTAAATATGTATATATATTATTTTTTTAAACTTATTATTAATTCTTTTGTATAGCAAACAATATGTGACCGTTTGTCAGCGATGCATCCATCGTCAACGACCTTGATTGATTTCTAAACTTCTTCTCAGGGGCGGCGACCGCGTAACCGGATTGACCAATGAAATCGAGCCGGAGACGTGACTCGTGGCTCCGGGGTGGGGTTTTCGCGTAGAGGGCGCGGCTTGCGCTTAACTGGTTTGGGGGAAAAAATGACGCTGAGAAAGCCTAGCCTGAAAGTTTAAAGCAGTTGTAAATGTATGGAAGCAGCTAGCATGATTTAACACATTGCGTACATGATTTAACATGTTGTTAACATGTTTTAGCATGATTAGCTTATTGCTTGTATTTTTATAGGCTGATTACAATGTTGTTAGCATGATTAGCATGTTGTTACCATAATTTGCAAGTTACTAGAATGTTGTTAGCATGATTAGCCTGATTAACATGTTGATAGCATGTTTCGCACATGGTTAGCATGTTACTAGCTTGTTGTTAACATGTTTCTAGCATGATTAGCAAAGTTGCTAGCATGTTTCTAGCATGATTAGCATGTTGCTAGCATGTTTCTGGCGTGATTAGCAAGTTATTAGCATGATGTTAGCATGATTAGCACGTTGCTAGCATGATTAGCACGTTACTAGCATGTTGTTAGCATTTTTCTAGTATGATTAGCATGTAACTAGCACGTTGCTAGCATGATTACCAAGTTACTAGCATGTTGTTAGCATGATTAGCATGTTACCAGCACGTTGTTAGCATGTTTCTAACATGATTAGCATGTTACTAGCATGTTATTAGCATGATTAACAAATTACTAGCATGTTGCTAGCATGATTTAGCTAGATTAGAAATATTAGAAATATTAGAGTGAAGCTTAAATGAGTGTAAATGGATTAGAAATAGTACATAGAAGGGAAGCTTGATTGAGCCTCAAGGGATTCTGGGAAGTGTTGAAGGGTGTTGCTCATTTGAACATTCTGTCAATGTAAGTCTATGGGATTTTTGGTGGTTTTGAAAGTCTGGTTTATGAAAACCATAAGCTGGATCAGTCTGAAAAGATACAGCACACCGAGTCAGACCAGTCTGAAGGTCTGGGCCGAGTTTGGTGGTTCTAGCTTGAAAGCTCTAGGAGGAGACAGATACCGAAATTTGGCTCAGAAGAAGAAGAAGAATAATCTTAAATAGTAGAACAGTAAGTTGGCTTTCTCAAGACAACTTAATGATTCACGATCCGCGATCCAAAGTTCCGAAGTGAATCAAAAGATTCACAATCCGCGATCCAAAGTTCCATACCTGAATCAAATGAAAAAATGATTCACGATATGCGATCCAAAGTTCCAATCTGAATTAAATGATAAATCAAATGATGTTCCAATCTAAATCAAATGATTTGTAAGCCCGCTCCGAAGTCCCGATCTGAATCAAATAACTCGCAATACACGATCCGGTTGAAGCGCTTCGAAACAGTGAATCAGTTTGCGACGCAATGGTTTAACTGATTTGGAGTTTCGAAAAGCTCCGTTTCACCCATCACTATAGGTGCTTTTTAAAACCTATAGAAGCGAAATTCGACCGTGAATGGCTCTTTTAATTTGACCTGGTTTTTGCTAGTGAATCACTTGAACGGAAAGATCGAAGTCACGAGTTTGAATCAATCGGAGCGGTTCCAGCATAAATGACTCACTCAATTGATTCAGTTTGTCTGTTTCTCCGTCTTCAGGCATGTTTACATGGCACATTACTGACATACCTCTGTAGTTTTATAACTTTAACTGAAATAAGCTAAAAAAATATAATGTTTACAAATAAAATATTAATATTTCCATTCCAAAGATAACACAAATCTACTCTATATTGAGGTGTGGTAACCGGTTTACTGCTAACTAGTGAAACACTCCATTAATATGACAAGCCGCAGCTCAAAATACATGTTAGATGTAAACATTGTGCATTGTGATGGAGTTTTATTTAAATATTTAAAAGTGATCATGAACATTGTAATGTTTCAAGCAGTGCTGAAAAGGGCCGGGGCTACAGTACAGAAGCTCAACATCAGACGGGCTGCAGTGTTAATTTTGCTTTAAAAGATATGTGCTTACTGAAAAAATTAAACACTTATTTAATAGATGCATTGTCACTTGTGTAATGAAAATAATATAATGACCAGCAGGCCTCACCGTGTGACGCTTCGAAATAGTGAATCATTTTATGAAGTAATTGGTTCAGTTGATTCAAAGCTTCCAAAAGGTTATTTTCCAAAGTCTGAATCAACTGCTTCATAAAATGACTCACTGATTCAAAGTGCTCAAATCACCACAGGCTGTGTAAGAGCACGTCACATTTTACAAACCAATAATGATTATTTTCATGAAAGAGTAATCTATTAAATGAAATCTACAAATGATTACCAAATGCTAATTAAATATGAAGGTTCTGTAAAAATTATGCACTTTATTATTTTTTGTGGTGCTGCATGTTTTGTGTGTTGTTAGGCAGGGTCAGTAAGAAGCAGTTAAATCTCATTCTCCTTTTTGCGTTATCCAATCCAGTGTGCTAGTTCGGGAAGAAATCCTGAGCTCCAAACACACCTGGGGGGTTTCTTCAAAGAAGTTGCATCGTTCTTATCTTTCAGAAGGACCAGGTGCAAGAATACATGAATAAATCCTACAGTGACCTTCAAGTGGCGTTGAGAGTCTTGAGCTACACGACTCGTGATTCTTATCCTTCAGAAAAAAGAATGCAATGAACATTGAATTGCTTCTTATAAAATATACTATTGCTCTCTCTATACGTTCATTAAAAAACACAAAAGCTCAGAAATACCAGGCTGGGAGGAGCTGACCTAGATCATCTTGTGAATTTGGGCCAATTGGTCCATAATTGTTTTATGAGGACAACTGGAGATTTTTTTTTTTTTAGAGAATTTATTCTTGTTGCTGTTACTGTAACCATATTTTAACCATGATATTTGTAGTAAAACCATGGTAATAAAAATGATAAAAATAGTAAAACATTCTACTATAGTAACACTTTTATTATTATTATGTTTATTTATTTATTTCTTTTTAAAAAATGTGGTTCCTTAACTTTGGGACTCATAATTATGACTTCAAAAGTCATAACATGAGATGAAAAGTTGATATGACAACTTTGAAATTTGTATGTCGAAATTATGACTTGAAAAGTTGGAATTATGATATACTAATATACAGTTATGAGATTAAAAGTTGTAATTATGAGAAAAAAAAAATTAGAAAATTAAAAAAGTCAAAATTATGACTTAAACAGTCATAGAAAATTATGATAGACATTTTTATATCTTATAAATTTGACTTTTTATGTCATAATTTCAACTTTTTAGAATTTGAATGTTTAGAATGTTAGAATTTCAAATCTTCATGTCAATTTCAACTGTTTTTCCTCATAATTATGACTTTTCTTGTCATAATGTCGACTTTTATTTCATAATATAGCCTCAATTCTGACTTTTATGTTATCATTTTGACTTTTATCTCATAATTTGACACTTTATACCTCAGAACTCTAAATGTTCATGACTTTAGATCTGAAACTGATGACTTTTCATGTCATAATTTCAACTTTTATGTCATAATATCAATTCTTCACGTCATAATTCTGACTTTTATGTTATAATTTAGATTTTTTTTCTCATAAATTTGACTTTTTACCTCATAATTCAAAATTTTCCTGTTATAATTTTGCCTTTACATCTTATACATCTGACTTTTTACATCACAATTACACATTTTCATGTTATAATTTCAACTTTACATCTAATTATTATGATTTTCATGTCATAATTTTGACTTTACATCTAATAATTTTGATTTTCATGTTATAATTTTGACTTTACATTTCATAATTATGACATTTTACCTCACAATTATACATTTTCATGTTAGAATTTTGACTTTAGATCTAAAAATGGTGAGTTTTCACGTCAAAATGTCAACATTTATGTCATAATATCGATTGTTTACCTCATAATTCTGACTTTTATGTTATAATCTAGATTTTTTTTCTCATATTTTTGACTTTTTGCCTCATAATTCAAAATTTTCCTGTTATAATTGTGCCTTTACATCTTATAATTCTGACTTTTTATGTCACAATTACACCTTTTCATGTTATAATTTTAACTTTACAACTAATAATTATGATTTTCATGTTAGAATTTTGACTTTACATCTCATAATTATGACTTTTTACTTCACAATTATACATTTTCATGTTAGAATTTTGACTTTAGATCTAAAAATGGTGAGTTTTCATGTCAAAATGTCAACATTTATGTCATAATATCGATTATTTACCTCATAATTCTGACTTTTATGTTATAATTACACAGTTTCATGTTATAATTTCAACTTTACAACTAATAATTATGATTTTCATGTTAGAATTTTGACTTTACATCTCATAATTATGACTTTTTACCTCACAATTATACATTTTCATGTTAGAATTTCAACTTTAGATCTAAAAATTATGACTTTTCATGTCAAAATGTCAACATTTATGTCATATTATCGATTGTCTACCTCATAATTCTGACTTTTATGTTATAATTTAGATTTTTTTCTCCTAATTTTGACTTTTTATCTTTTAGTTAAAAATTTTCATATTAGAATTTTGCCTTTACATCTTATAATTCTGACTTTTTACATCACAATTGTACATTTTCATGTAATAATTATGATTTTCATGTTATAATTATGATTTTCATCTTATAATTCTGACTTTTTACCTCACAATTATACATTTTCATGTTCGACTTTAGATCTAAAAATTATGACTTTTCATGTCAACATTTATGTCATAATATTGATTGTTTACCTCATAATTCTGACTTTTATGTTATAATTTAGATTTTTTTTCTCATAATTTTGACTTTTTACCTCAGAACTCTAAATGTTCATGACTTTAGATCTGAAACTGATGACTTTTCATGTCATAATTTCAACTTTTATGTCATAATATCGATTCTTTAATTCATAATTCTGACTTTTATGTTATAATTTAGATTTTTTTCTCATATTTTTGACTTTTTGCCTCATAATTCAAAATTTTCCTGTTATAATTGTGCCTTTACATCTTATAATTCTGACTTTTTATGTCACAATTACACCTTTTCATGTTATAATTTCGACTTTACAACCAATAATTATGATTTTCATGTCATAATTTTGACTTTACATCTCATAATTATGACTTTTACCTCACAATTATACATTTTCATGTTATAATTTCGACTTTACATTTAATAATTATTATTTTCATGTTATAATTCGACTTTTCATCTTATAATTATGACTTTATCAATGTTTTTTTCACGTGGCGGGAATGGATTTTCCTAATTTCGTGCTTGTGCTTTTATTATAATTACATGCCGCTTATACTTTCGGTTTATGGCGTTCCTAAAAGGGCTTTTATTTTGAAAGCAGCGGTGCGTCAGCTGCGTTGTTGTGTTTCCGTGTTTCTCCAGTGTCGATCACTTCATGGTTTCTTCGTGTTGAGGAGAGTTTTTGGGATTTTTATTTTGCCGAAAGGAAGAATTCAGAGCTCAAATAGAAACATTCAACATTCTTCTGCTGTACGAACCTCCAAGTCGTCTCCGATATGGATGAATCGCGAGTATTTTTGTCGATGTTGGGCTTCCTGCTGATTTGTGTCGCACTCAGTGTTTCTGAAGCAGTAACAACTGCAAATCCAATTTTAATTATACCTACAGCTCATCCACCTGTTCACAAACGTATGTACTTACCTGCATGTGTCTTCTTTTTTTATCATATATATATATTTTGCCGCCTCAAAATGCTTGTGATGCATGGAGATGTATGCATACATGTAAAAATATTTTTATAAAATATTATGTTATTATTATTATTAATATTCACTTAATTTTCCTAATTTATTTAATATGTTTAGTAAAAAAACTGTCACTTATTTTAATGTCAGTAGTTTTAGACATTCATATAAAAACACCAAAAGGACTTTTATAAAAGTAAAACTTACATATTTTAGGTCAATAAAAAAGTATTTTGAAGTTTTTTTTTTTTATCAGTTAGTTGTATTACTCTGTTATGCCATTTATGATTGTTAATCCAGACTTTGATGTCGCATTAGTGGTCACATTCTAAAAAGCATAAAGTTCTGTTATTAATTTTTGTGATTTTATATCAGTGTTTTATCTGCTTTGTGTGAGTTTCTATTCTTCTATCTTGCCCCAGCATGCAACACTCAGACTTCCTGTGAGACGTGCCTCGCCAATGTTTCGGTAAGATCACATGATGCTCATTAACTTTTTATTAACCTGGTCGTTCCTTTTATGCACAACCACCTGAACCTTTTGAAAATTAATATTGTAATATATATATATTTTTTTAAATGGTTCATTAGGCAATCAGAAACTTGTTATTGATAGAACTTTTAATATTTTGTACTTTATTTTCAAACTGATTTGTGTCATTTGTAACTTTTTTAAAAAAAACAGTTATGATTTTATGTCAATAATAATAATAATAATAATAATAATAATAATAATACATAATTTTGTAACATCCTAGAGGATGTCATAAATAATAATATTATTAATAATAATAATAAAAATAATAAATATTTTTGTTACATCCTAGAGGATATTGTTAATAATAATAATAATAATAATAATAATAATAATAATAATTATAATGATAATAATAAATATTTTGTAACATCCTAGAGGATGTCAATAATAATAATAATAAGAATAATAAATATTTTGATGCATCCTAAAGGATGTTGTTAATAATAATAATAATAATAATAATAATAATAATAATAAATATTTTGTAACATCCTAGAGGATGTTGTTGTTAATAATAATAATATTAATAATAATAATAATAAATATTTTGATACATCCTAAGGGATGTTGTTAATAATAATAATAATAATAATAATGATAATAATAATAGTAATACATATTTTTGTAATATCCTAGAGGATGTTGTTAATAATAATAATAATAATAATAATAATAATAAATATTTTTGTAACATCCTAGAGGATATAGTAAAAAATAAAATAATAATAATCAATGTTTTTGTAATATCCTGGAATATGTAATTAATAATAATGATAATAATAAATATTTTTTAACATCTTAGAGGATGTAGCAAATAATAATAATAATAATAATAATAATAATAATAATAATAATAATAATCAATGTTTTTGTGACATCCTAGAGGATGTCATTAATAGTAGTGGTAATAATAATAATAATAAATGTTGTTATAATAACATTAACGTTTTTTCCCAACAGTGTTTGTGGTGCCAGATGAACGGCAGCTGCATGGATTATCCGGTGTCGTATGTGATTCCTCCGGCGTCGGTGTGTAAACTCTCTCAGGCGCGCTGGGGTGTTTGCTGGGGTGAGTTCATGTTCATGTTCATGTTCATGCTTTAATTAGATTTAAGATACACAGATTTGATTAAATATACATGCTGATATCTAGTGTACAGGCAGCTGTTGAGCTGGAAGTAATACTTTCACATTCATGAAGTGAGATTTGCATTTAGTTCTGGAAGTCCCCAGTTCAGCTTCCTTTAGATGGCAGGGAAGGGGAGAAGTGATTTTATCACATCACTTTACCAGTCCTGAGGGCATTACATTCATGTACGCTGCCGATAGCAAGATTAATTGATTCCGATTAGCTATTTGTGGCATATAGTGGTTAAATATTAAAGAATAGTGACTGTCATTGAGGGCAACACAGTATAACTAAGCTGTAAATCATCTGTCAAACCTAGTATTACTTATTTAGTTTTCATTAGTATTTTTAATTATAATTTATTTTTATATTTTCAGTTATTTTAATTTCAGTTACGTTTTTTGACTTTTCTTTTAATTTTATGTAATTTTAATCACTGTTTTTTAAAAAAAAAAAATATATATTTCTATAAGTTTCAATTTATTTTTGTTGCAGTTTTAATTAATCTAATAATTATATTTTATTTCAGCTTTATTTTGATTTATAATAGTTTTAGTTAATAATACACCAGTGCTCGTGATTTGTCTCTCTGCGGCTTCTGTGAATAAATAAAAAATAAATCTAAAAAATAAAAAACAAAAATATCTAAAAATAAAATAATTTATACCCAAATCAATACTTACCCTTTTCCTTATCTCTTTGGTCTTTAATCAAGCAATAAATGTGATAATGTACCTTTAGACTGTCTTTATCACAAAATAAACCTCTTCAGAGTGATAAAGGTCCCTGTTGAGTTAATGAACTATATATTACGTCTCTCACTCCTACACTGAAAATCTTAAATGTTTTTTTTTTTTTAAAATGTTTATGAGTTACCTGAAAAGACCACATTTATATTGAAGTAAAAGTGAAACCATAGTGGATAAGAAAATATTCTCCAGCTCATATTTCACCTCAAACTAATACTGTAAATAATATATTTCTTAATGTTAAGGTTAGGGTAAAATTTTCCATGTTTATTTCACTGTTTTACTTGCTTTGTCTTTGTAATTAATAGCCAAATTTAAAACTGAACATTGTTTCTACAGTTAATATTTTTGCATTGTGGCATTATTTTACTATAATTCAAAAACTCTTTTTCTCTTTTGAGTAAAATGCTCTTAAAAAATAATAATAATATATATATATATATATATATATATATATAATATTTATTTATTTATTTTTTGAGTGCATTACGCAGCTTTCAGGTTAGTTTTTTTTTATATATAATATTTTTAAGCAAATACACACTGTGTCTGATCGGCAAGTTTTTATTAATCAGTAAACTTTTCAATTTAACCATGTTTTCAAAACAAACAAGCAAAAAACTATGATGCAAAATTCACATATATTTTCTGCAATACTGATGAGAAGTTTTATTTGAATGTATCATTGTTTGAAATTTCTACAAACATATAATCTGAGAATTAACAGTATTACATTCATTGCAATGAATTTGAATTAATAACTCATGATTGCTCTCAAAATAAACTCATTTTACTTGCATAAACTTTAACTTTCAGATGAAAATGTAATTCGTTTTTCATGCTACAATGGTTCGTCCATAGGCAACGTATTCATATTCAGTTTTTTAACAACATTCAGTGAAATATGGGGAAAGGGGTGAATATACTTTACATTTTTTTGACACTAATATAACTTCATAGATAATTTTCCAAAAAGTATTTTTGACACCTAATGATACTTCATACATATCCTTGTCAAAATGAGCAAAACAAAAAAAAGCGTAACTTTTTTTTTTTAAAGGGCATTAAAGCATTCACAAAGTTTCATTCCTTTACTAATAACCATGCATTTTGCTTTTTTTTTTTTTTTAGAATTTTTATGGATCCAGGTCAGAACACACCTAAATGTGTTATAAAGGTCAAACTGTAGATGATGTAGTTAAATTGCTCACACTCACATGATAATAATAAAAACAATTGCACAACTCAATCATGAGAACAGTGTTTCCATCACCTTCACTATCAGTAAACGTCCAGCAGGTGTCAGCAGAGACCGACACAGCGCGTGTCTCTGATCCTCAGTGTGGTGATGTGTTGTTGTTTGTTGTTCCAGTGAACTTTGAAGCTCTGATCATAGCGATGGCCGCGGTTTGCGGGACGCTGCTGCTGGCCATCACCATCTGCTGCTGCTGGTGCTGCTGCTGTAAACGCAGACGCTCGTCCAGGTCAGACCTCCACAAACACACTCATGGATGCGTGTTAGACATTCACCATTTGACACAGGATGCCATATATAGTCTTTCATATCAGCTTCACTGCCTTTTTTCTTTGAATAGTCACATTCACACTAACGGGTTTCACTTCCACCTCAGAGCCGCGATGAGTTCTGTGATAAAAGATGAACCCTGTAACGCCTGACGCATCTCGTTTTGCGAAACTGAACAGTTTATTGAACCCTATAAAGCCTGACATATGAAATAAGGGCATGAAAATGTAATTTTTTTATAAAAAATAGAACACTTTACTCAACCTTTATATAAAATATTTAATAAATAATTAAAATGTTATTGTAAAAAATATTATTATTATTATTGATAATATTATTGAAAATATTATAAAATCTACTTTAAAATATTAAAAATGTTGTTAAATATAAAAATGATAAAATATAATATAAAATAATATACAAAATTCAGTCTAAAAGTGTGTGAAATATGGGGAAAAGGTGTGAAAAAGGCTGAATATATTTTATCTTACTAACTACATAGATAATTTTTTGACACCTAATTATTTTCTATATGTACCCATACAAGAAATTTGTAAAATATAAAAAAAAGTTTATTAAAAAAAAAAAAGGTAAAAAATCTGCAAAAAAAAAAAAAAGATTTGTATTTTGTACAGATTTTTTTATCTGTCTTTTATCTTTAAAATGATCTATGAAGTTATATTATATTAATATAACTTCATAGATAATTTTACATAAAGTATTTTTGAGACCTAATAATATTTTTTTACATACCCTGGTCAAAATGACCCAAACAAGAAATGTGTAAAATTAAAGAAAAATGTTTATGTTTCTTAAAAAAATAATAATAATAATTGTAAAAAATCTGAAAAAAAAAAAAAAACCAAACAAAAAAAAACAACAACAAACAAAAAAAGATCTGTATTTTGAGGAAAAGGCTAAAAATATCTGATGCTAACATAACTTTATAGATGGAGGAATGATTTATTATCTATAAAGTTATGTTAGCATCAGATATTTTTAGCCTTTTCCTCAAAATACAGATCTTTTTTTGTTTGTTGTTGGTTTTTTTTTTTTTTCAGATTTTTTACTATTATTATTATTTTTTTAAGAAACATACATTTTTCTTTCATTTTACACATTTCTTGTTTAAGTTTACATAAAGTATTTTTGAGACCTAATGATATTTCTTACGTACCCTGGTGAAAATGGCCCAAACAAAAATGTGTAAAAAAAAAAAAAAAAAAGTTTATGTTTCTTAAAAAAAAAAAAAAAAAAAAAAAAAAAATTGTAAAAAATCTGAAAAAATACCCCTGAACAACAACAATAAAAAAATCTGTATTTTGAGGAAAAGGCTAAAAATATCTGATACTAATATAACTTCATAGATAATTTTGCATTAAATATTTTTGACACCTAATGATTTTCCTTACATACCCTGGTCAAAATGACCTAAATAAGAAACGTGTAAAATTAAAAAAAAAAAAAAAAAAAAAAAAAACAAAATTTGGAAAAACAAACAAAAAAAAAAAAAATCTCTATTTTGAGGAAAAGGGTGAATATATCTGATCCTAATATAACTTCATAGATAATTTTACATAAAGTATTTTTGACACCTAATGATTTTCCTTACAAAAAATGTATATGTTTCTTAAAAAAAAAGATAAATAAATTAAAAATAAAAATAAAATTTTGAAAAAACAAAAAAATCTGTATGTTGAGGGCCTCAATTTTATTCAGCTCAGTTTTATTCAGAGGCTCAGACTGAGTAAAAATATAAATTTGACGCAGATGCTGTTGTTTATATGTAATTTTGATCATCGTAATGTAAATCAATGAGATCTTTATAACAGTAGAGCAGATACTGACATCAAATTATGTAAATATCAGTCATCGCTCTGTATCGCCAAAAATATTTCTTAGATGTGATTGAAATGATCCAAACATATAATGCAATGCAATCCAATAGTGATTGAGAGATGAACAAATAAACGTTCCTCAAAAGATGTGAGATGTTTTGGAGGCATGTAAAAATCATTCCTCCACTGAGAAACAGTGAAAGTAAAGCTTCTGGAAACAAACATTCCTCAAAAGTTGATCAGATTTGAGACTAAAAAGTGATTAATGGGGAATCAAGTAAAGCTGAGATGCTTCAGTCCAGCACATGTTCATCTGGAAATATTACTGCAGTTATTCTGACGTTTACTTGATCAAAATCAGTGGACTTTATGGGGTTAATGAACACAGTTACATTCTATATTGCATTTATTTATTAATTTATCAAGGATAGCATAAGACTTGACGTTTTTCCCCGAAGAGATTATTTTTAAAGCCGGTTTTGTATTTGACGGGTTGTAAAGGGCACGTCTGCGTGTCTGTCTGTCAATCAGAGATGATTTCATTTGTCAAGTCTTCCATCTGCTCAGCGGCTGCGTGTCAGTCACGCGTCTCATGATGCAAACGCAGACGTGCTTTACTTACAAAAGCAGAAGCGTTTCCTCTTTTATTAATGCTTATTCAGCTTCATGTGATCATCCTTTATTCTGTGATATGTACAACAGCTTGTTGTTTTTATGGCTAGACTAGATCATGCTTTCACTTTTGCTTTTCATTCGGAATGAATTACGCTTTATTGTCGTTTATGATTGAAAGGGAATTCATGAGGCTGGAGTTTCTGTCTTTCAGTTTCAGTGACGATGTAAAGGTCACTGATTTTCAGCAGAATTACTGGAATTATTCATTTCGTGGTTGTTCATGAGTAAAGTAATTAATCAAAACATTAATTCACCTGTACATTTTCTTTGATAAATAGCTGCCATGTCATATAAAGCCTGGGTTTTCATCAAAATGCTAATAACATTTTGAGTTTTGGAAACTGACATGACATGAATATGAAAGTTGAATAAATAAGCCTTTTTTAAGCATTGATGTATTGTTTGTTAGGATAGGACAATATTTGGCTGAAAATCTGGAATCTGAGGGTGCAAAAAAATCTAAATATTGAGAAAATCACCTTTAAAGTTGTCCAAATGAAGTAAACTAAACTAAAGTTTTGATCTAATAATGGTAGGAAATGTACAAAATATCTTCATGGATCATCATCTTTACTTAATATTCTAATGGTTTTTGGCATAAAAGAAAAATCGATAATTTTGACCCATGCGTTTTGGAAGCGTGTAATTACAGTAATTTGAGCATGGCATGATTATGCAGTAATTCACTCGAGCTTGTGTTATTGTTAATGTACTAATATCATACTTAGTAATATTCTGAATTAGCTTTTACTTTTATGTTTTCAGTATTGACCGTGATGATGAGCAGTTTGCCCGGAGAAGAGAAGAGATCAGACAGCGAGCAGATGAACGGTATGTAAATGTTACATTTTAGATCAGCCGAAACATGTTTCGGTTTGTTTTTTTTGTCACTTTAATAGTGATTATATGTAGGACTATTTCACCCAAAAGTGAAAATGTGCTGAAAATATTCATACCTTCAGGCCATCCAGGATTAGGATGAGTATGTTTCCTCATCAGATTTGAAAAAAACGTGTCATTCCGTCACTGTCTCACCAATGGATGTGAATGGGTGCCGTCAGAATGAGAGTCTGAACAGCTGATAAAAACATCACAATCATCCACAAGTAATCCACACCACTCCAGTCCATCAGTTAACATCTTGAGGAGACAAAAGCTGAAACAAATCCATCAAGACATTTTTAACTATAATACATTGAGTCCATAATCAATAATAACACTTCCTCCAGTGAAAAAGTGGTCTGGTCTGAATTTGCACAGATCAAAAAGTATGCATAGTGCATACTGCCCTAATGAAAGCCACATTTTAAACACTTTTTACAGTACTGGTCTTTTTTTTATAGACCCTTGAGCAAATGTTATGTCATCAGCCCATTTCATGTCATGGTTTTTGCGCGGCCACAGAGGACGTGTTAAATTAGACATTATGCCTTGATATTAGAGGTAATACAATAAGAAAAGCCAAATTCTGAACAAGTAGATCTCTGTTAATTCATGTGCATCCATGCTCTCGTTTATTCATAGTGATGCACGAAGGAAATAGGTTATTTAAAACTAGAAAGTGTAATGCATAAGCATGCAAAAAATTCCCATGTGCATGTGAATAGTTTCTCGTGGGCACAAAAAAAGTTTCTCATGTGCATGTAAAAGTCTGTTTTTAATTTTATTTATCGGTGAAAAAACCCTGAGAAAATAAAAATATTTACAGATGACAGATATAAAGCTCTGTGAACCATTTGTGTTAAATATTGTCTGAAAATCTACCGAGAGGCTTGGAAATTTGAGTCTGGAAAAGTATGGAATTTTGAAATGGAAAATGAGTAGGAACTGTCTAAACAAATACGTGGCTGCATTTTGATGTGAGACACCACAGCAGATGGACTTTTCCACTGGAGGAAGTGTTATTATGGATTATAGACTCAATGTATTTGGGTTAAAAATGTCTTAATGATGGATTTGTTTCAGCTTTTGTCTTCTCAAGATGTGAACTGACGGACTGGAGTGTTGTGGATTATTGTGATGTTTTTATCAGCTCTCGTTCTGGCACCCATTCACATCCACTGGTGAGACAGTGACGGCACGTTTCTCCAAATCTGATGAAGAAACAAACTCATCTAATGCTGCATACAATTTGTGCATGTTGCCATTTTTGTCATAGTGAGGTTTGGCCGCATTCGATCCGGTCGTGTCACACTTGAAGGTTTTTTTCAAGCACCTGTTGATCTGAAGCGGATTCGGTCACGTAATGAGTATGCGGTGTGTGTGCCTCAGTGCTTTGTTGATTACGTGTGTTGCGTGTAAATATGTCTGTAGGGCTTTCAGCAGCTGTGCTGCACTAACAAGGTCACTTCTGTGTCAGACACTCGAGGGGGAGCAGGAATCTCCTTTAGAAGTCGAGAGCTCAGATTAACCAAGATCAGATATCTCTGCAGGGTCTCGGCAGATTGTGTGTGATGCATCTGATGAACGAATGTGCTTTTCTTCAGTATTTTTTTTTGTCGTCTTTAGTGTGTATTGTGATGAATGATTATTCCTAACAGAAGCACAGTGCATTCTGGGAGTCGTTGCACCACGTCCCTTTCTGATGTCCTTGAACGTATATGTGGCCCTGGAGCACAAAACCAGTCATAAGCAGCACGGGTATATTTGTAGCAATAGCCAAAAATACATTGTATGGGTCAATTTTTCTTTTATGCCAAAAATTATTAGGATATTAAGTAAAGGTCATGTTCCATGAAGATATTTTGTACATTTCCTACAGTAAATATATTAAAACCTAATTTTTGATTAGTAATATGCATTGCTAACAAGTTAATTTGGACAACTTTAAAGGTGATTTCCTTAATATTTTTATTTTTATTTGCACCCTCAGATTCCTGATTTTCAAATAGTTGTATCTCAGCCGAATATTGTCCTATCCTAACTAAAAAGCTTATTTATCAGCTTTCGGATGATGTATAAATCTCAGTTCCAATAAATGGAGCCTTATGACTGGTTTTGTGGTCCAGTGTCACGCATGGAGAGAATTGAAAAGATTTGACACAGAC
The DNA here is from genome assembly GCF_022985175.1 of Labeo rohita. NCBI lineage: Eukaryota > Metazoa > Chordata > Actinopteri > Cypriniformes > Cyprinidae > Labeo > Labeo rohita. Next base: position 1,017,230 of record NC_066884.1, read on the forward strand.
CAGGGTTGGTTAGTTCTATGATAGTTTCATAACACTTTACAACAAGGTTCCTTTTATTATCATTTGTTAAATGCATTGATTAACACGAACTAATAATTTAAAACTTAGTTTATTTTGACTTAGTTTCATTCTTAGTTTATTTTAATTTCAGTGCTTTTTCAAATCAAAAGTAAAAAATCTGTTAATATAATTAATTAGTTTTAGTAATTTTTGTCATCTTTATTGTCTATGTAGTGTTTATTAATATTTTGAATGTTTTTTTTTAAAATATATTTTCTGTTTTTATTTCAAATTTAGTTAAATTTAACATGAGCTAACAATGATAAATACTTCTATAACATTTATAAACTTGGTTAATTTTAAATCCAACATTAACTAATACATTTTTACAATTACAATTGCATCAGTTAATATTATTAATTTTGAAAATGCATTATTTTTCTCTTATTTGCATGTTAGAAAATGTCAAATTATGCAAGTAAAATAAGTTGTGACTATGTGGATTGATGAAATTGTACCTTCATATTTTGTTTAAATATACACTTCCATTTAAAAGTTTGGGGTCAGTAAGTTTTTATTTAATTTTTGTAAGGAAAATAACATTTTTATTCCTCAAGGATTTATTAAATCGATCAAAAGTGACAGTTATAGACATTTATAATACGATTTCTGTTTCAAATAAATGCTGTTCTTTTGAACTTTCTATTGATCTGTGAATCTTGAAAAATAAAATGTATCACACTTTCTTCAAAAATAAATACATGTTTTCAACTTTGATAATAATCATTAATGTTTGTTGAGCAGCAAATCAGCATATTAGAATGATTTCTGAAGGATCATGTGACACTGAAGACTGGAGTAATGATGCTGAAAATTCAGCTGCGCATCACAGAAATAAATTACATTTTAACAGATATTCACATAGGCAACAGTTATTTTACATTGTAAAAATATTTCAAAATTTTACAGTTTTTGATTAAATAAATACAGTGAGGAGAACAGATTAATTTCAACACCATTAAAAATCTTGCTGACCCCAAACCTTTGAATGCTAGTGAAGCTTAGTCTTTTAATAAAGATCCTCAGTGGTGTTTTTAGTTTTATTTGCTGTTGATCTTTGTGTTTAGCGTTCCAGTTGAATGCAGAAATCTGATCTGTAACAGATACACACGTGTAAAACACTAGCCGGTGGAGTCATTGTTGTTGAGGATTGTGGAAGCAGCAACAGATGGCTAACAGCTCCAGTGATTGTTCACAGATCAGCTGCTCATAAAACTCCGGCTGATTTATACAGGTTTGAGCGGCCGCGGTTCCTCTGGAGGCTCGGCCTCATCTTCATTGTGCGCTGTAGAGAGGATGAATGATGTTTGGAGAGCGATTGGTGTCGTTCAGCACCGCTCGTATGTCACACGCCCATAAAACAGCGCAGCTCGTATTTACGATGAGCATGTGGAGGAATGGACGGCCTTAAACAAAGACATGAACTCTCCGTGAATCATCTACTGCCGCCCATGTGCAGCTCTTCAGGACTTGGCCAGTTTTCAGTTCAATGGTTTTGGCTGTGGAAATTGAATCCAGGTTTTGAGTTTAATTTGTTTTATATTGGACAAAACGCAAAAAGAATTCTGAAAAAGCAAGCTATAAAAAGCAAAACTTTAAGAAAAAGGTCAGAATTGCAAGATATAAATTTTAGGGGGAAAAAAATCATAATTGCAATATATAAATAAAAAAAAACTATGAGAAAAAAAAGTCAGAATTGTAAGATATAAGCACTAAAATTTTAGGAAAAAAGTTGCAAGACGCAAATAAAAAAGTATAAGAAAAAAGAGTTATGAGATATAAATGCAAAACTTTAGGAAAAAAAAGTCAGAATTGCAAGATGTAAATAAAAATCTAGGAAAAAAGTCAGAATTGCGAGATATAAATGATAACATTTTAGGAAAAAGTATGAATTGCAAGATTTACATGCAGAATTTTAGGAAAAAAGTCAGAATTACAATATGTAAATAAAAAATGATGCAAAAAACTCAGAGTTGCACGTTGTAAACACAATAATCTAGGAAAAAGTTTGAATTGCGAGATATAAAAAAATTTTAGGGAAAAAAATCAGAATCGCAAGATGTAAATAAAAAGCTATAAGGAAAAAAGTCAGAATTGTGAGATATAAACACTAACATTTTAGGAAAAAGTTTGAATTGCAAGATGTAAATAAAAAAAAAACTGAAAAAAAGGTCAGAATTGCAAGTTGTAAACACAAAAATCTAGAAAAAAAGTCAGAAATGCTAGATATAAATGCTAAATTTTAGGAAAAAAGTCTGAATTGCCAGATGTAAATATAAATATTTAGGAAAAAAAGTCAGAATTGTGAGATGTAAACATACAGTAAAACTATAATAAAAAAGTCAGAATTGCAAGATGTTCATTAAATTTTAGGAAAAATGTCAGCATTATGAGATGTAAATGCAAAATTCTACAAAAAAAAAGTCAAGATATAATTTCTAAAGCGAGATATAAATGCTAAATTTTAGGATAAAGCTCAGAATTGTGACATGTAAATGCAAAAAGTCAGAACTGTGAGATATAAAAACTAAACTTTGGGAAAATGTCAGAATGATGTAAATGTAAATGCAAAAATGTAGAACAAAAAATCAGTATTGTGAGATATAAATGCTAAATTCTAGGAAAAAGAAAAATTGCCAGATGTTAACAGTTTTTAATTTAATTTCATGTCTCTTTAATTTCCAGACTTCATGTTCTTGACAGCACAAAACACACTGCGTTCAGCATAAACCATGCTTTACATTGTATTAAGTGTTTTATTTCCGTTTTTAGTTTTTGTTTTATACATTTTATTTAATTATTAACTTTTCTGTTTTACACTTGTTTTTCCTCATGAATATTATAAACAATTTTTAAACAGTCAATCAATCATTGTATTATTTTGAGCATGCTGATTTAACTTGTCCATGTTGACAACAGTCCACTTTAACTAGTTTCATACCAAATCTTAAGAAATGAAGCACAGATGATGCAAACGACACAGAATTGCAGTATTTTGTTTCAAAGATCTGCATAACCCGGTCCAGTCTGTCAGAAGCCGTCACTCATGTCTGGTTTCTGTCTGTTGCAGGAGGGCGGAGAGGAAGGTGAAACATGATGAAATCCGCAGGAAGTACGGTGAGTAACGTCAGTCCTCTACTTCTGCCGTTAGTATTCACCAGAGATTGGTCACAGCTACTCATTATGACTCTTTTCTGAATTTGACAAAAATAGTAGAGCCACGAAACGAGGAAATAACACAAATAAAACTATGGGAATGATATAGTGACTAAAACCTGGTTATTTAAATGCATCATTGACACTTATTGGCTGCTTTTATTTCTAAATATTTGTATTTTTGTTTTAAATTGTATGTATCTGCTCCAAAACATACATATAAAATAATATAAATATATATATATTTTTACAATAAAATTCATACAGTAGAATTTTTAATGTTTTCTGAAAAAAAACTCTCTTTTGCTCACCAAGGCTGCATTTATTTAATCAAAAATACAGGAAAAATCTGAAATATTATTATAATTTAAAATTAATGTTTTCTATGTGAATATCTGTTGAAGTGTAATTTATTTCTGTGATCAAAGTTGAATTCTCAGCGTCATTACTCCAGTCTTCAGTGTCACATGATCCTTCAGAAATCATTCTAATATGCTGATTTGCTGCTAAAATTATAATTATTATTTAAATTAAGTAATTATTAATGATTATTATTAATGTTGAAAACAGTTGTGCTGCCCAATATTTTTGTGGAAACCATCATACATTTTATTTGTCTTACAAATGTCTTTACTGACGCTTTTGATCCATTTAATGCAGCCTTACTGAATAAAAGTATTAATTTATTTAAAACCCCAAACTTTGGGACGGTAGTGTTTATATACATATGGTGAGCATATGCTGTCCCTTGTGTGTTTGTTCACTCACTGATTTATTTATTCAAGTCGTTCCTGTTGAAGAAATTAGCTGCAGATAATTGCATCAATAATTATGGGTGGGTCTCATACTGGCACAACTACAAAGTGCTCAATTCTGCAGAGATCTTAAGATTTATTAGCTAATACATCTTAGTTGTGAAGTTTTGGCCGATTACAGGACATCATGTGGAGTTGTTGTGACACAGGTCTTTATTGATCTGGTTCATTGTGTTGGTCTCAGTAATGCTGTATTCAGCAGATAACGTGTTCTTCAGACGCAGTCCGATGCAGGTACACTCAGCTTTCTGATCGACTCGTGCGCCGCGTCCCAACGCTGCCTGATCAGTGATGATGTGGCCTCGGCAGACGACGAGTGGATTACAAATGTGTTTTAGAGATACTTAGGGAAGCTTATTTCCACCACATAAATACACTATTGTGAATTTATTGGTCAATTTATTTTCTTTAGAATTCTGCACGTGCGTGTAGTCAGATATCAAAAAATGCAGGAAAAAATTGCAAAAAGTAAACTGAGCATTTTAAGAAACAAGTCAGAATTTCAAGATATAAATTCAGGGTTCTAAAAAAAAGGTTGGAATTGCGACGTTAAAATGCTGCAAGAAAAGTCAGAATTACGAAAAGAAAGTCAGAATTATGAGATATAATGTAGAATTCTAAGAGAAATGTTGGAATAGTAACTAAGAATTCTGAAAAAAGTCTGAATTACAAGATGTAGATTAAAAAACTATGAGAAAAAAGTCAGCATTGCGAGATATAAATGCAAAATTTTAGGAAATTTAAAATGGCTAGATATAATGCAGAGTTTTAATAAAAAGTTCAATATATTAGAATTATGAGATGTAAACTGAGAATTCTGAAAAAAGTTAGAATTGTAAGAAAAACAAGAATTGCGAGGAAATAAACTGAATTACAAGAAAAAAAGTCAGAATTACAAAAAGAAAGTCAGAATTACAATATATAAATGCAGAATTCTAAGATTAATGTTGGAATTGTAGACTGAGAATTCTGAAAAAAAAAGCCAGAATTGCAAGAAAAACTCAGAATTACAATATTTAAATGCAGAATTCTAAGAAAAACGTTAGAATTGTGAAAAAAAAAAAATCAGAACTATATGATATACTGTAAACTGAGAATTCTGGAAAAAGTCAGAATTACTAGAAAAAAAACGTCAGAATTATGAGGAAAAAGTGTGAATTACAAGATATAAATGCAGATTTCTAAGAAAAACGGAATTATAAACTGAGAATTCTGAAAAAAGTCAGATCTGGAAGAAAAACATTAGAATTACAAAATCAGTTGCAGGATATAAATGCAGAATTCTGAGAAGAAAAAAGAATAAAAAAAGTCAGAATTATGAGATGTAAAGTCAGAATTCTGTAAGAAAAAAAAATTGTGAGAAATAAACTGATTTACAAGAAAATGTCAAAATTATGAAATGAAAGTCAGAATTGCGAGATGTAAATGCTAAATTCTAAGAAAAAACATTGGAATTGTGAACTGAGAATTCAGAAAAAAAATCTGAATTACAGAAAAAGGTCAGAATTACAATTCTAACTTTTTTCTTAGAATTGTGGAAAAAAAAATCAGAATTTTGAGATGTGAACTGAGAATTCTGAAAAAAAAAATCAGAATTACAAGAAAAATGTCAGAATTATGAGATGTAAGTGCAGATTTCTAAAAAAAAAAAATGGAATTGTAAACTGAGAATTCTGAAAAAAGTCAAAATTGGAAGAAAAACATCAGAATAACGAAATGAGTTAAAATATATGCATGCAGAAATCTAAGAAAAAAGAATATGAAAAGTCAGAATTAGGAGATGTGAAGTCAGAATTCTGTAAGAAAAAAGAATTACGAGAAAGAAAGTCAAAATTACGAAAAGAAAGTCAGAAAAATGTTGGAATTGTAAACTGAGAATTCTGAAAAAGTCAGAATTGCGAGGAAAAAGTTTTGAATTACAAGAAAAAAGTCAGAATTACAAGATATAAATGCAGAATTCTAAGAAAAAAGAATTTGAAAAAAGGTCAGAATTATGAGATGTAAAATCGGAAATGGGAGATAGAAATAAACAGAGAATTACAAGTAGATAAGTTGCAATTGAGAGAACTGTGAAATAAGTCGCAATGACCTTTTTTATATTTTCATTCCTTGGCAGAAATAAGCGTCCTTAAATATTAATGCTAATGGTTACTTTCTTAGAGAGCAGTAGGATATTAGTATGAATTACTCTGTTGAAAGCATAATTATTTTACTCGTACACTTATGAATTAAGACCCGATTAGCCTTTACCAAATGTAAACACACATCAGCCTGTCCTTCAGTTCACTATTAAAGATCAGTTATCTGTGCAACACAAAAAACACCACATGCAGATTTCATCACATTGCATTTACTAAAAACTTCCATTATTTTCAGAATCACAGATACTCAAAATGCTAAACATTTATCTGGTTTAAAGAAGATGAACGCTTTAAAGTGACTTGAGGAGAGAAATGCATTTCTTCAGAATGAGCTTTACCTAATAAAGTCCATCCTCCAGCACTAATAGGTGGAAAAGTGTCAGACGGGCCGCTTGACTCATGCTTGATTAACTCTGTGCTAATTAGCGCTGGTGAAGAGCTGAGAAGAGCTGTAATTTATGTGGTGGCAAAGCCCCGGATGGCGTCCCGGCGCTGCGGAGGAATGAGGTGAAATGTAAATGCAATTCGGCGCCTGCGATCGCAGCTCCTGCGGCGCGTGAGAGCGAGAGAAAGCGAGAGCGGGTCACCGGAGCCACGGCGGAGGGCGGGAGCTGCTGCGCAAAGACCGGCGGAAAACCACACGACCTTGAGACAAGCTGAAGGAAGTGTGGGTTCATGCCGCAGAAGAGCAATGGAAATGACCTGAGGAGAGCATTTGTCTTTCAGCAGACTGCTTCATTTAAGTAGAAATGGTGTAAAACTACATGGAAACTAGTTTTATTTTATAGACTTTGGCCAATTAGCTGACACTGACACTAACACTAAAACTTACACTAACATCTTTTACGTTTACATTTATTACATTTTTTTTTTCCATTTTTTTTTTTAAATTTCCTCTTTATGTATTTATTTAATTTAATTTGATTTCATTTAATTATTTATTGTTTTATTTTATTTCTTTTAAAATGTTTATTTTTTATTTATTTAATTTGATTTAACTGTTTATTTTGTTACTTTTTATTTTATTTTATTTTATTGACTTTGGCCAATTAGCTGCTACACTACCACTGTTTTTCTATTTTAGTAATTTTTTAAAAATGTATTTTTTTTTTAATTTAATCTTTGTTTCTTTCTTTAATTTGATTTAATTTCTTTAATTATTTATTATATGATTTTATTTCATTTATTTATTTTTTATTTCATTTTATTTCTTATTTATTTGTATTTTTACTTTTTTACTTTTTATTTTTATTTTATTTTATATTATTTTATTGACTGGCCAATTAGCTGCTACACTACCACTGTTTTTTAGTAATTTTTTATAAATGTATGTAATTTTTTTATTTAATCATTCTTTCTTTCTTTCTTTCTTTCTTTCTTTCTTTCTTCAATTTCATTTAATTATTTATTTTATTATTTTATTTTATTTATTTATTTTTTTCCCCTTATTTTTAATTTAATTTTATTTCCTATTTATTCGTATTTTTAATTTATTATTTAATTTGATTTAACTGTTTATTTCATTGCTTTTTTATTTAATTTAATTTTATTTTATTGACTTTGGCCAATTAGATGCTACACTACCACTGTTTTCTATTTTAGTAGTTAAAAAAAAGTATTTAATTTAGATTTTGTTTAATTATTTATTTATTATGTTATTTTATTTATTAATTATTTTTGTTAATTAATTTATTTTGGTTTTATTTTATTTCTTATTTATTTGTATTTTTAATTTATTATTTAATTTGATTTAACTGTTTATTTTGTTGCTTTTTATTTTATTTTATTTTGGACAATTAGCTGCTACACTACCACTGTTTTTCAATTTTAGTACTTTTGTTTTACATTTATTTACATTTTTTAATTTAATTTTTTAAATTTATTTAATTTGAATGTGTTTATTATTTAATTTTATTTTTTATTTTATTATTTTTATGTTATTTCTTATTTATTTATTTTTTTACTTAATTTGATTTAACTGTTTATTTTATTTTATTTTATTTAATTTTAAAGGCTGACACAGCTTGCAGATGCATTCATGTGAGTGTCTGTGACTGCAATGCGTCTGTTTGACATTCTCGTGAGCCGGTCGCACTTGCCGGTGAAGAGGGTGTTGAAAGGAAAGAGAAGATCAAAGGGTGTGAGCCTTTCAGAGAGCGTCAGCTTCATCCCTCTATCTGATGACAAGACTCTTCTCATCCTCGCTCACTCGCTTCGACTGCTGGAGCTTTATCGTGTTTTCACCGCACGACGGCTCCTCATCCGCTCACGTTCAACATGCAAACTCAGAGTTCAGGGGAAAAAAAGGCAGAATTGCAAGAAAGTATTTCGCATTTCTCAATTTATATCTCTCACTTCTCACTTTTACCCTTAAAATTGTTAGAAAAAAAGTCACAATTGTGAGATAAAAAGTTGCAGTTACTCTTTTTTTTTTTTAATCCCATGGTGGAAATAAGCTTCAGTAGTTTGCAGATCCTGCTGCAACCCAAAAGACTTTACTTACTGAGTACAAAATAAAAGTCATGGTCTGAGCATGTGGTGATGCTGCTCCATTATGACTGATGGTTTCTGGGCTGCGTCCTCATTGGTGCTTGTGTGTCCTGTGGTGAAGCGCGCTGGCTGTGTGTGTGTGTGTGTGTGTGTGTGTGTGTGTGTGTGTGTGTGTGTGTGTATGGATGGCATGACAGCATGATGGATGGAGGCCTCCGTTGTGTTTCTCCTGCTCTCAGCAGTCTGTACATCAGGGACCGGGCGTCTCCGACCTGCTGCTCTCTTTCTCTCACACACACACACACACACACACACACACACACACACGAGTCTGCCCTCTGAAGGACGTTCTGTGTGAAATTCTGCCCGTGTGCCACAGAGCAACAGGGTCCAAAACCAACACTCATCCAACTCCAGATGAGACTTTGGTTTAACAAGATATAAATGCAGTTTAAACCAAGAGAGCAGATCTGATCAGAGTTTATTTCCGCTGCTTTAACTCCGCATCAGCAACTTATAAGAGCTTCAGTCCTCTGGAGCATCAAGAGGTTAAACCTCATGGAAACAAACTTTTATTTTATTTTATTTTGTGACTTTTTGCCAATTAGCTGCTATAATACCACTGTTACATTTTATTAATATTTTAAATTTTATTTAATTTTTTTTATTTTAATTTAAATTATTTATTTATTTAATTCAATTCAATTTAATTATTTATTTTATTTTATTTCTTATTTTTATTTATTGTGTTTATTGTATTGTATTTTATTGTTTATAATTTAATTTGATTTAATTGTTATTTAATTTAATTTTACTTTATTGACTTTGGTCAATTAGCTGCTACACTACCACTGTTTTTCTATTTTATTAATTTTTTAATTTTTATGACTTATTTTATTTGTTGTTTATTTATTTCATTTATTGTATTTTATTTATTATTATTTCATTTGATTAAATTGTTTATTTTGTTACTTTTAAATTTTTAATTTAATTTTATTTTATTTTACATTTTATTATATTGACTGGTAAATTAGTTGTTAAATTCCCACTGTTGTCTATTTTATTAATATTTTAAGTTTAGTTTAATTTTTTATTTTAGTTTAACTCTTTTTGTTTATTTATTTAATTCAATTAATTATTTTATTTTTGCTTATTTTGTATTAATTTTTAATTAATTTGTTTATTTATTGTATTTGTATTTTATTGTTTATTATGTAATTTGGTTTAAATGTTTTATTTTATTTTATTGACTTTGGCCAATTAAGCTGCTTCACTACCACTGTTTTTCTATTTTATTTATTAATATTTTAAATCGTATTTACATTTTTATTTTAATGTAATTGTTATTTTTCATGTAATTAAAATAAAATTATTATTTGTTCTTATTTTTATTTTTGGTTAATTTATTGTATTTATTATATTTTATTGTATATTATTTAATTTGATTTATTTGTTTATTTTGTCACTTTTTTTAATTTTATTTAAAAAAAAAAAAAAAAAAAAAAAACACACAACCAACACTCATCCAATGCCAGGTGAGACTTTGGACTTATAAGATATAAATGCAGTTTAAACAAAGAGAGCAGATCTGATCTATCAGAGTTTATTCCTGCTACTTCAACGCCATATCAGCGCCAGAATTTAAAAGAGCTTCAGTCCTCTGGAGCATCGAGGTTAAAAAATGAAACTCATCTCATATACAGCTGACAGCAAATAAGACGTGTATATGAATAAGATCCAGTTTCTTAATCCCACATGAGATTGTGACACATTTCATATCTTCTGTCCTTCCTTCCAGGTCTCATCACAGAATCTGATCACCCGTACAGCAAGTTCGAGAACGAGTAGAAGTGACGGATCGGACATCCAGCCGCAAAAGAATCACTTCACCACATGCTTTGCTCTTTTGAGACGCGTCGGATCATTTTCGTTTGAATGGAGCTGGATGAGAGCTGATACTGAGATTACCTACTCAGTCCTTTCATTGGTAGAAATCTCTCTTTGATAGTTTCTCTTTTCTTAATTACTCAAACACAACAACAGTACACTGCAAAAAATAATGCTGTTCCTCTGTATTTCTGTCTTGATTTCCAGAACGAATATCTAAACATTCTTAAATTGAGATCGAAAAATAAGACAAGATGCTAAGTCTAGTTTTTTTGGAGAATGTATCAAAATGAAGTGGTTTTAGGCTTAAAATGTGAATCTGGATTTAAGATTGACTAAATATTTGTACTGGAAAACAAGGCAAAAATGCTGAGGAAGAAAAAGATTTTTTGCACATTTTAATTGCTTTAGATCAAACTGATGGAAATGGCCAAAATGGCTGTTAGAATGTGATTATTATTTTGTTTTCTTTGTTTTCTTATAGAGACTTTGAGAACTAGTTTATGCAAAATGTAAAATCTGTCATGATTTATTCGCCTTCATGTTGCTCTAATATGCACAATAACAGTTTATACTTACCAGGACATGCAAAAGATGATAAGATGGACAATAAATACACCATACCTGTAGTCTATATGATGTGCATGCTATATTTCTATTGAGTCTCATGAAGCTTTCTTTGAGAAACAGACCTGACAAACATGAAGAGCCAAAAACATGGTGCAATATATGCAAAACAAGATTTCAGAGCTTCAGTGGTGGAGAAGATGATGGAGAAGTGTCAAATCACTTTAGAAATATAGCATATGCATTATATATGAACTACTGTTTTGATGCATATGATGCATTCAGATGATGCATTTTATTTTACTGTATAAAATGCATCATATGGACTGCTGTTTTGATGGATTTATGGATTCAGATGATGCATTTTATTTTATTTTATAAAATGCATTGTATGGACTACTGTTATGATGCATTAATGGATTTTGTCACTTTGAACTGTTGTTGCATGAAGATGCAAAGATTCTACTTTGCGTTGCATGTAAAAAAAAATAACATCATATGTGTTTAAAATGACATGAAGGTGTCTGACGATGACCAATTTCAGCTTTTCAGTGAATTAATCCACTTTTTTGATTAAGTTGTGATTGCAAACTCAGCATCTTTTTAAATCACTCCGGCTTCTTTGAATGACTTAGCCATTTGTATTTATACTGTGTGTTTTTAATAAAACATGTCCTAATAAAAACAAGCTTCCACTTTTAAAGAAATGGCTGTGTGGACTGATGATGAGTTGAGTGAAATGCACATCACATCCGGCAATGTTCCCTTTCACCGCCTGGAGGAAGTAGTTTGATGTCCTGCTCGTTCCATCAGTCCGAACGGCTCCTCCTTTCCATACTAAACCAGCAGCTGCAACATGAATGCATGATTATTCTGAAAATGTGTTTAAAAACTCAATTCATTTAAAAGCAGAGCAGAAAATCAGTCTTATTTCGTGCCACCTGTTCTACGGATCAGACGTTTAAAACAGAGCGGCGCATTCGTTATGCAGCTCATTCTGTGCCATAATTAGACTAACAGTGAAATTTGTGCATTAGATTGCAAAGGCACCAAATCCAGCAGGGAATTGCAAATGTTTGAGCAGATCCGTGTGAATCCGCTGCATGTGAAAGACACTGAACGGAACAAGCGCAGCAGTTGCATGCAAGATTTAAGTGAACATGAAATCAACACTGACCCTATTTACTTTCTTAACGTGCGTTTCTGCATAATTCATCAGTGCATGTTATTCCAAGGAAAAAGAGGCAGGAGATTCATCTGTCTCTCTTATTTTTCACTCACCAGTCTCACATTTACAAGAAGTTTTATTTGACATAAAGAAACTACAGTCTATTTTAGCACCATTTTTTTTTGCATAATCATGCCAATTTTTCATTATTATTGTGACAATTTGTCTGTAAATAAGTAAAGTAGCCCATTAAAAAACGTGTTTTTTTTTTAAGTGTCATTTAATTTTTCACTGTGTATAAAACACTGTATACCATGGTAGTACTATGGTACAGAGATGATATCAGGTGGTATATCTCATGCATATTTTTTTTCTTCTTTTCCTGCATGAATTATAGAATGTACAGAATAAAGAAATTAAAAGAAAAAAATATGTAAACATTTTTTAAAAAAACATGGCAGTACTATGTATTGGGAGAAATCAAATGAAACCAAACATTTTAATAAATATGATAAATATTATATATATATATATATATATATATATAAATATTTTCTATGAAAAATATTTTATGAATAAAGAAAATTATAATAAAATATGAACATTTTAGATATTGTAGATATGCACAAAATGTAATAGAATATATATATATATATATATATATAGGGTGAAATCAAATTACACCAAACATTTTAATAAATATTCTAAACATTAATTTTTTTATTTTATACTTATAATTATATATATATATATAAAATACATAAAAATAATATTAGTTTATAACATTTTCATGTATAATATGTCAGATATAAAGCGTATTTAATATATAATTTATTAGTATATAATCTTTTTTGTATATATTACAATACTTTGTAATGTTTATTATTTATTATATTTAAATGTTTTATTTCTTAAATATTTAAATATTTTTAAAATATATACAATAAAAATTCAAAATATATTTTATTATTAATAAAATATTTTTATTTTATATAGAAAGAACAAAAATTTTATAAAAACCTAATTTTATAAAATACTTCTTTATTTACATTTACATTTATAATTATTTATTTACATTTATTACATTTATAATTATACTCATTTTATAGAATTATGTTTTTTAATATGTAATTTATCAGTAGATATTTTTTGTATATAATTATATTTTGTATATAATTGTGTGTGTGTGTGTGTGTGTATATATATATATATATTTTTTTTTTTTTTTTTTTTTTTTTTATCTAACTTATTACATACATAACACCTTTTCATTGTATTTTCTAAATCTTTTCAGTGTAGTGAATCGTATGCTTTTTATACAGTCTTTTTCTTCTTCTTTTCCGTAATGAATTATTAATTAAGTCGTGTACAGATTATTTGGGTCTTTAAAAGGCCATTTAAAAACTGTACAATGTCCTGAGGACGCCTGGCCTTTATTATAAAGGCGAGGCGGTGTTGTACAGATGACGGATAGCTGATGCAGCCAATAAAAGACGCGACGTCCATTCCACGGCCAATGAGTGACCCGCGAAGGCGGGACTTACTCAGCGTTTTATCCGCACTCTCGCCAAGCGAAAGGAGAATCCCAAAAATGACATCCAGCTTTCCAGAGGAAAACCGCGGCGTTTAGAGACGCTCTCCTGAAGTTTCCTTCCTCACATTATCGCGGATTACAGCTCATTCTTCAGATATGTAGTCAGTAGACTTTGGAAATGTGTATCTAATACAGAAGGACAGTGTTTTTCCACACAACCGTTATTTACGCGCCTCTGATTGCAAACTCCTGATCACCTCAGCTTCAAATCGGACATGTGTGATTTAATGCCAGCGGCTCAACCGGCCGAAAAAATCGGCAAAATGAAGAAATTAAGAAGAACTTTGTCGGAGAGCTTCAGTCGCATCGGTAAGTGTCAAAAAACACGATTAAACACGGTAAAATACGCGCCGTTATTGTTCGCGGGCTTGTCAGTTCAGTCAGGACAGTCTGAGGAAAGTTTGTTTTCACTGTAATCGATCGTTTCATTAATCCAAACGACGAATTTAAAGAGTAAAACGAGACTGAAACGGACTGAAAGTGTGAATGTGAAGTGCAGATGTTGCGTGATTGAGCTTGTCTCAAACCAGCCCAATGTAGAATACAGAACAGAATTGAGTAGAATGTGTCCCGATGGTCTGATAATGCAGTGATTGACTTTTCTCCTGCAGACGCATCGGTATCTGATTGTTTGTGGTCGTGTCAGAGGTGATCAATACGTGTGATCGATCAGGAACGCTCACTTTTCTGTGGTTCTCCTGCTTTGTGCCTCATTGTCAGGCTGTGAACTTGAGAGCTTCATCTGCCGCATCTGTGGAAAAATGCATACTTTCTCAAACCCTCGTGTTCCGTTAGATTCCGTAATATAGCCCTTCGTTTCCCTTCAGAATTCTTTAATGTGTTTCTTAGGATTCATCAAAACCTCTTAGTTGTTTGCTATGAGACTGTCAGGTTGAATAGACAATAGACAAAAGCATTTCTCTGTGGTTTAAATGGTTTATGGAAGATGTTAGGAGTTGCTGAAGTGGTTTATGCATCTCAAAAACAATCAGGTTACATTTTAACCCAAAAATAAAATAAATTATGTATTTTTATTTCATAAAGTGAAGCCTGTGTTGCATGGTGTGAAACTTAGTAGTTTAAATAATTTATTACATTTAACACTTTTATTAGATTGAAATGTTTATTATTTAATATATTATTGAAATGTTTTATTTTTTAAATATTCAAATATTTTTATAATATGTAAAATAAACAGTATAATAACAGTATTAGAATATATATATATATATATATATATATATATATATATATATATATATATATATATATATTGTAGTATTGATAAAATATATTTTTATTTTATATAGATGGAGCATAAAATATTTTATATTTCAAACTTTATAAAATACTTTTTTAAAATAATGCCTTTATTTATTACATTTATAATTTTTAATAATTTTATATATTTGTCCCTCCTTCCCTCCCTCCCTCCTAGATGTTGTATTATTAAATGATATCAAAATGTTTTAAATATTTTAAAAGTAAACACATTCTTATCTATCTATCTATCTATCTATCTATCTATCTATCTATCTATCTATCTATCTATCTATATATATATATATATATGTAGAATACATAAAAATAATATTAGTTTAAAACATTTTCATGTATAATATGTAAAATATAAAACGTATTTAATATAGAATTTATTAGTATATAATTATTTTTTGTATTTAATTACAATAGTTTGTAATGTTTATTATTTATTATATTTAAATGTTTTATTTTTTAAATATTTAAATGTTT
>NC_066884.1:1037859-1164680 GCF_022985175.1 Labeo rohita
TAGCCTTTCTTACTAGTTTTGCATTTGCAGAATGCATTAAAGAGTCACTCTTTGCTTATTTAATTCTTTTATTCACTGTTCAGTAGTCAGTAAAATGGATGTCTGATATTACTTTTCTTTTTCTCCCCCTTAAGCCTTCAAGAAAGAAGACAGCGGCTTTGACGAGGTAAGAGAAAATGCACCCGTTTGACTTTCGTGATCCTGCGAGTGTTGGACGACACAGTTAATATAACTGTCGTGAGCCGTTATTGATGTAAAACCTCGGCTGTGTTTGCTGTAGTCGTGTGCTGTCTGTGTTTTAATAGCTTTCCCAGCGCTCTGACTGTCACAGGAGCGGTGCATGCTGGGATGTGTTGTTTGGGTGTGTGGGTCTCTGGGGTTGAAGTGTCAGCTGTGATCATCAGAGAGATGCTTCATTGTTCTCCGTTGCATCTTTGTGCTGAAGCACCTACCCGTCCAACATGATTCCATTCGCTCTGGAAACAGGCCCTCGAGCGACACAAATGCTCAGCGGGAAGACGAAACGACATTTTAATGCTCTATATCTATATATATATCTATATATATCTATATATATCTATATATCTATATCTATATATCTATATATATATATATATATATATATATATATATATATATTCTTATCGTCCAACATTACATAAAAACATTCTGATGCATTTACGCATATAAATATATATTCAGAATATGTATTCAGAATAAACATTGTCACTGCTGCAGTAGTCAAGTACCGATGACTGATCGTTAAACTCCAGAAGGATGTGAGCATCAGTAAAAGGCGTGGCTGATGTTGAAGTGAAGCGTGTGAGGAGATCTTTATATAACCCTGAGCTCTGATGCGCTGGTGCAGCGCTGCTCTTTCTCTGCCGTGGTCAGCCGTCATGTCTGGTTAATCCTGGACGAGTGTCTGTGCTTCTGTCTTCTCTAGAGACTCACAGGAAGTGCAGGCATGCGGGAGGCCTGTCACGTTCCCGCTTTACAGCCCATCTATCTGTTTCATACACGCACCAGAAACATAGAGCAGCCACCGTGACTGAATGAATGTAAAATTCAGCAGATCGCAGACTGTGGTTGTGTTTTTTCCTATTTGTCAGCTAAACATTGTCTTCACATTTGATGGCTGAAGTCTCTCAAATTAGTGAGTGACTGACAAAATATTTTTAAGTTCAAAATATTCATTAGTTACATGAACACAAACCTCTGTTGACATTCACAACCCATATTAGTTCTAAAATACGACATAAAACTGAATATTTAGTGAGAATATTGTTGTATGGAAATTGATTTCATCAATCAGGATTTGATTGGATGGTGAAAAAGTGGGTGTTACATACTAGAATATCAAAAGAGAGATACTGATGATGTCAGCCGAAAAGAAACATTGTTTCAGAGGCAAGGCAAGTTGTACACTTTTATGTTATTTAATATAAAATATATTATTTATTATATTATGTTTAAGTTATTCATTTAATGATTTGAAATATTAGACAAATAAATATTATTTAATATATAATAAAATATTCATTTAATTTCTTTCTTTAAAATAAGAAACAAATAGATAATATTTATTATATAATCTATAATGATATATTTATTACTTTATTAGATTTATTTTATTTATATAATTTTTTTCTCTATTTCTTAAGTGCATTTTATTTTTTTCCTCTGCAGAATGCTGCAGAAGTATTTCTTGGAATCATTTCTTGGCAATATCCATTAATAGTGACTATTTTTAGCTTGTTTGTCCATTGAAAATGATGTCTGTATGCCGTTTGTTGAAATGATAAGATTTGTGGCATTCAGAAGCGTTCTCTTCATGGGAAGCGGTTCGGTCCGTTGGCTATAAATGGTTGCCGCCGCTGGGGAAACATGTGAAGAATCTGAGAAGGAAAGGGACTGTTTCCTGTTGGCCATGAAGAGCGCCTCTGAGAAAGCAGAAAGTATTTGACCTCCCTGAAATGTGTGTGTGTGAGAATCATGTATTACTCAATGACAGTTTCTCTATTTGCTTCTGTAATTTTGCCTCAAAAATGTCATTTGCAACCAGAATATTATTGCACTTCCAATCAGTTTATATAAATACAGTGACAATATTTAGTGCATATTTCATGCAAATATTTGTAAAATTATCCAAGAATGCTTAAAATGTAATTTCCACTGTTATCATTTCATATCACAAAATATTATCTAACAAGATACAGGATGTGATTGATTGTTTGTCCATTGATGGACTTTGTTAGTAGACTGTGAAAAAAGTATGAAAAGAGTTTATTTTCGGAGATCAGCAGTGTCTGTCGGTGAAGAAGCAGCTGAGTTGGTGTGTTTTATTTATGCATGTGATTGTGGATCTTTGGTGCAGTTGCAGGCTTTAGTAAGCGCTGAAGTTTGTGACTCAACAGGAGGTTGATCTGCAGTGTTTGCTGTGACTGACGCTCCTCTGATGCTGCACTGACTCACGTATGATGCACATTTTATTACATTCATCTGTGAATCATACAGCAAAATCTAAGAAATAAGTTATTTTGCTTAAAATAAAGACAAATTTTATTATTCAGATCAATTTCAGTTGAATGTCATGCAAAAAATAGTAATGTTGCATGTAAAGAATGATCATGGTTTTGGAAACAGGATTTCTTTTCTTTAAGCAGAACAGTTTCAGACTTCTTTTGATTCTGGAGTGATTCGCTCTGTGTTTTTTGTGTGTGAACCAAATAAGCTGAATTTGCTGTGTTGAAGTGAAAAGCATCTCGACAGGTTATTTATAGCTTGATGTCGCTCTGCATCACGTGAGCTCATCATCATCTGGACTGGTTTCTGAAGGACCTGCCATCAGTGTCCTGCTGCTCTCTTAATGACTCCACAAAGGTCAGGTTTGATTCGTCATACAGGATGACCTCTGTGTCAGATGCGCTTGTCTCATCTAGCTGCTAGCAGAGATGAAAATGTTTTATAAATCAACACTTCAGAAGCATGACAGTCAGACTTCAAAAATATATCCACTGGACTCCTGAACTGGGGGGCGCGTTTCCGAATTGCGTTTGATGTGCTTAAAAAAAAAAAAAAAAAAACAAAATTTTTTTGTGCTTGTTTGTAGGCCGAACAATTTATTGGCATAATATAACGATGATGATGATGATGATGATGATGATGATGATGATGATAATAATAATAATAATAATAATAATATTATTATTATTGTTACTAATTAAAACATTACAAATTTCACTACAAATATTTTTAATAAGTAATTATAATTATTATTTTATTTAGCATTATTATTAAAATCTATTAATAAATATACCATTATATTATTATTGTTATTTATTATTATAAATATAAAAATGGCAATAAAAAAAAAGAAATTACTATTGTAATTTCACTTTAAAATAAAAAATAATGAACATATAATAATAATAATAATAATAATAATAATAATAATAATAATAATAATAATAATAATTAAATAAATGCGTACCATTTACTACATTTAAACAAATTTTTTCTGTAAAAGTATAAAAAATAATTAATAATAGTAATAATAATTTTGATTAATAATGATAGTAATAATAATAAATATTGTTGTTATTATTATTATTATTATTATTATTATTGTTATTACTAATAAGTAGAAATGTAAATTGATTACATTAAAAAAATTCACTGTAAAGATATTTTTTTTTAATTACTGTTGTTGTATTTCACTGTTTAAAAAAAAGTGGTATTATTATTATTATTATTATTATTATTATTATTATTATTATTATTATTTTACACCGCAACAGTAAAATTACAGTGCTAATATTTATGACTGTCTTTTTTTGTTTTTTTGGTAAACCTTCAACCTTTTATTTGGACAAAAAACAGAAAATCTTACAAGTTTGTGTAGATATTAAGCGCATGTTAAATCGACTCAATCTCAGATGCAGATTGGGTTAATGTGGATCATTTACTGTGAATTAAGACTCTGAAAACACTGGATCATGAGCTGCTGACGTGTAAATGGACAAAGTGCAGCGCTTCACTCTGAAACAGACAGCGCATAGATTTCATTAAATCACAGCTCTTGCACTAAAGCTGCATCATGATTTCGGTTTGACTTTGATTACTCATGCGCTTCTAGTTTCAAGCTGTTGCTGATGCTGTAGGCTGGATCTTCTCATTGAGTTTGAGCACAGATTCTGTCCTCCACACGACTAATTTCTGCTCCTGCAGCCCCGCTGCGCTCCCAGACTGCTAATGGAGACCCGCCGCACCGGGACGCGGCTGAATCTTAAATAACTCTCTGGTTCAGAGCTGGAGGAATGCTGGGCGCGAAGCCCTGAGGGATTCGGAGCTGCAGTGAGAATGTGTTTATTGTGAGAGCTCAAATGCTTCTCATTGTGAGTGCTGGAGAGGAAGGACATGCACTTTGATGCCTGTATTAATGTCTCCCTGTCTATGGAAAAGAAATGCGGCCCTTTAGGTTCAAATTTACATTTTCTAATTTAGCAGATGCTTTTATCCAAAGCCACTTACAAATGAGATGATAACAGGCAATACATCTTAAGGATGCAATAACATGAGAAGTGATACAGGGAGGGATGTAAGAAATGGTGAAAGCACAGAAGATACGTGTTAAATAATAAAAATATAAACTATAATTAAAAACAAATTTCTATAATGAATAATGAAAGATATTGTTCATACATATTAAATAATATTAAATTACATAGTATTAATTTAGAAAAATATATATATATTTGAAAATTAATAATGACAAAATCATTTATAAATATTAAATTTTAAATTACATTGAATATATAACGTACGTATAAATAATAAAAAAATGAGTAAAAATATCTAAAGTATTTTATATATTAATCATTAGACCTACACTGAAGTGGATCTAATAATGCATATTAAGCTCTTCATCTCAAAATATATTATTAGAATTACATGTTCATTTACTTATGCATTTAGCAGACACTTTTATTCAAAGTGACTTGCAGTCAAGGAAATGAATTAATTATAAATGTGTAAACTCTTTATTTTTGGATTCAGTCTTCACATCACTCTGATTCCTGAATGACTATCGACTGAAGGTGTCACAAAGGAAATTGTAATTTTCTAATCATAAATTGCAGCCTCTCGTCTCCTCCTGTCTTTTCTCCGTGTGCAAGAAGTTCATTATTTATTCCGGGCTGAATTGGAGCCTGGCACGTTTTCCGCTTTCATTTGTTTGCTGTCAGCATGTGGAATTAATTTAATAAATGTCGTCTTTCATCATGTTAAAGGCTCCCCGGTTATTTGCGGAACGGCCTCGTTGTTGCCACCGTAAATCATGCATTTTTCCTTTTGTGTTTGAGGGAAAAGCTTCAGCCTTCGTTTTCTGCCTCGTCTTGACGTCTCCTCTTCTTTGATGATGAATATAATCTGATATAAGTCTTATAATCCACTGCTATTTGCAGATGAATCCTTAACATACAGTAAGTGGGTCAAAGTCTGTGGCGACTTCTAAGGGCATTGAAACTGCATGTTAAAATAAACTTTTCTGACTCGTAAGAGCATACACAAAAACTATACAGAGGCCTGAATTTAAGATTTGTGCATTTGAATTGTGTATAAAATGTCCATCCATTGTATCACACAGTTTTAACACATAAGCTAATCAACTCAATGTGTATTTGTCAGTTATACAGAAATGAATGGCATAGTTTAAGTATTTTCATGTATGTATTTATTTATTTATAATATTCATATTTTAAAAATGCTTTTATTTAATTAAAATAATTAAAATATTGATAATAAAAAAGGAACAAGAAATATGTTAAAGGAAGGCCTACATTTTTTCCTATTTACATGTATAAACATAATATTTACCCAGCATTAAAACTAAATTTGCAACATCAACAACATCTTTTAAATACACATTTTAAACACATTTTACACTCAATTTCTTAATAATAAGAAGTCTTACATTTTTTTTTTTTTTTTTTTTACCTGATACACTGAACGAAAAATAAATACAGTTAGTTGGGCTTGTTTATAATAATAATAATAATAATAATAATAATAATAATAATAATAATAATTAATAATAATAATAATAATAATGATTAATGTATTATTAGTATTATTATTATTATTATTAGTAGTAGTAGTATTTATTATAAAAATAATAATAACAATAATACATTTTTATTTATTTATTTATTATTATTATTATTATTATTATTATTATTATTACTAAATGTAAAATTCACTACCTTTAAACAAACTTTCACTGTAAAATATTATTATTAATAATAATAATAATAATAATTACAATAATAATAATAGTAATTATTTAATATTATTTTATTTTGTATTATTATTATTATTATTATTATTATTATTATTGTTATTAAACGTATTATTACTATTATTATTATAAACAATAAATATAAAAATGACTAAATAAAATAAGAAATAATTTAAATATAAAGTGAATTATTATTATTATTATTATTATTATTATTATTATTATTACTAAGAAATAAAAACATAAAATTGAATATATTTAAACAATTTCGCTGTAAAAATATTTATTATTATTATTATTAATAATAATAATAATAATAATAATAATAATAATGATAGCAGTAATGATGATGATGATGATTATTATTATTTCGTTTATGTATGACAGACAAATATGCGTCATATTAAGTTTCTTATTTCATGTTCAGTCTGTGTAATCTGACTGGATACAAATTTTATATGCAATTAAAATATATAAATCTTCAGTTTGTGCCTAAATGTCTGTGTATGCATGAATGAATCTTTCAAAGTAAGTAATAAAGTCCATTTTGGCCTCATGTTGACTGATTTGTGTGATTGTGTTGTTGTCACTCTCTGGGTGAAACTGTTTTGAGAAAAGGCCTGAAAACACTCCAAACAGGGTCAGAGATCGGTCAGAGAGATTCCCGGTAAGAATACGGTCTGTTTCTGTGTCAGGCACACTAGCGAACAACTGCAGCGTCAGGACGATGCTGACTCCGAATCACCGTTACGCAGCATTTCAGCACAGAAATCCAGGACTAGCTAGATACAAGCTAGAGGGTCTTCCTCATTTCAGAGAATAAATGACAGTTTTAATGGACTGTCATGTGTTTTCTTCTTCCTCCATTAGCTCATAATGAAGTGTGAAATGCTGAGTAAATGTGATGAGATTGTCATATCGCCATTCGCCCCTCATCCATCATTTGTTTGCATCAGTTTGTAGCTCTTGGCTATCATCCATCCCTCCAGATGCTTGCCAATTACGCTTCGGGACGGTGTGTGAGGGGCGAATCCATCCAGCCAAACACACAAATCGTCCCGGCTCGATCTGGCTCGATCTGGATCAGAGTTTTTCAGGAACTGCCAGACAGATGACAGGCTTTCCTTCCAAGGAACACAGTGAAATTTTGGCCCAGATAGTTTGCATCATAAATTTGCTCTTAGAGGAAATGAAGTAAACATTTGCTGCTGAGTAAACGTCCGCCGTAGAGAATCAGACACTTGAAGTGTCGTCTCGTCTTGAGCGCGTTGATATTGACCGGTTTGGCCTTCGTTTACTAGATTTTAATTTATATGCATGACCCATATGCTCTTTGATGATATTCTTGTTGATGCTTGTTGATTGGATAGGGATGTATGATATATCAGTACCATATAACTTATATCTGTTGGTATTAGAGATATTTTAATGGAGCGACATTGGATATTGTATTGTGCATGCTCATTTACTCTACTTTTACATTTAAGATGATTTTTGCTGTCATAAAGCTGAAAGCTCACTTAAAGTCAATCTTCAAAACACAAATTATTGAATAACACTGTTAAATATAATGTGTATAACCAATACAAAAAGCAATTTTTCATACGTTGCAATTGCTAAATTCAAGTGTTGCATTTAAAATTATTGATTTTAATATATTATTATTTATTTTTTTTTTGGAGAAAATTGTAACTGCTATTTAAATTTTAATAAAGAATAAAGAAAATATTTATAGTGTTTTTTTTTTTTTTTTTTTTTTTTTTTGTTGTTTTTTTTTTTTTTTTTTTTTTTTTTTTGGTAATGACCAGAATTTTTATATTGGTGCATAAATATTAATTTTGTAAATTCAGTTGTAGCATTCTGGAATTATTGATTTTTAGTTTTTTATTTGGACAAAATGTTCATTTTTAATTTGACACATTATAATGTCTGACATTTATTGGTTATCATAATGCTAATAAATAAATAAATACTGTCTTATCTGTATTGACCAGGTTTTTAATACAGTGTATGAGTATCTTTATGTTGTGATTAGTAAATTCAACTGTAGCATTTAAAATGAATATGAATATTTTAAAATTATTTTTTGGTTTTATTTTTTACATTTATTTAGACAATATTAATTTTCAGTTAAACTAATTTTAATGTCTGACATACATTGGTTATTGGAATATTAAAATATGAAAATAATTATTTAATAATAATAATAAATATTATTATTATTATTATTATTATTATCATTGACCAGAATTGTAATATACATAAATATCCATTTTAAATACACGTTGCAATTTGTAAATTCTAATTTTATTTTTATAGACTTGAATTGTTAGTTATACAAATTTTAATATCTGATATTTATTATCAGAAAATGTAAATATGAAAACAGTTTACCTCAGTATTGACCAGAATTTTAATATCGATGCGTCCTTGTTTCTTGGAATTATTAAATCAAGGCAATTCAGTGTATTTTACACACTTTCTTTTACCTGATTAATATGAGTCCTGCATATAATAGCAATAATAGAATGACTTTTTTACAGTCTTTAGGCCTTCCTTATTTTCTCTAATAGCGTACCATAGATCACTTTGATAAAAGCATCTGCTAAATGACTAACTTGCACAGGAACAGAGAGCTTCAGTTCAGGAAGAGCCACATTTGTCACGATGACATTTAAATCAGAGAGCTGATGTGAGAATGTCTTCTGCTTCTGGACTAGTGCTCTATGTAGTGCACACTTCTAATATCATACTCGTATCAGAGGCCGGTAGTAAGCAGACCATTCTCAGGATTGCCTCACTTTAATCATCATCATAGTTTCACAGGCTGCCATTCCTCTAAGCTGCTTAACACTCCTGTCATGAGCCCAAATTATGACATACAGTCTGAAAACGGCGCTTCAGAGAAGGATTATGCCTGAGGAGATTTCCAGAATCGCAGCTTTTACTTTTGTAGCTCGCTGAGTTCCCATTTATGTCTCATTTAGCTGAATTATCAACTTGCTCTCAGATGTTTAAAGATGTTTAATGTAGTTCTGAAGCACATGTGATGGTATGAGGACTCTTTTGTTGGTAATCCCCGCCGACCCACGTGAGCTACGTAAAGCTTTCACTGAATATTTTGACTCCTCTGTTCATATGAAGATCTGATGTCGCATTTCAGACTTTTGGCACAGTTTGAGACACTGATGAGATCTCTTGTGAATTAGCCTTTTTCACAAAAATCGGAAGTGACGTCAGCGCAGGGTAAAGTCAGTTCCGCTACAGGTCTGTGCCTATTATATTAATATGCTCTTGTCTCAAATAATGCCTTTTACCTTTTCTTTTTTGTCTGCTTTCCAAGTTGTTATATAATCAACAAAGAAACAACATTTTACTTGTTTGTAATTTATATGGGCACTCAGACCGGTACTCGTCAATATAATATATGCGCAACATAGCTCCAGCTATAGTTTCTGTTCTCCATCTCCGGTATATTTAAGCGTATTTTCTCAATTTACTCAGTCATTTCCCTCGAATCACTACATCATGGTAAATTATGACAGCGTTTATATCCAAATGCACATTTCCCCAAGAATAAATGAAACAATTCTGAGTCCGGATGATGCATAAACTCAATACAACAACGTAATCCAGATCCAAAAGGAATAAAGCCATTAATCGGAGTCATGTCTTATTTAGTATTATATTATTTTATTATGTATATCCCTGGGCACATTATGCAACGTACATTTACACCCTAAAGTTAATAATGCAAAGGAGAGCAAGTAGAAAATACAATATTACTTTCATAATAATAATAATAACAATATTAATCGCGAAAACAAATGATGTGAAGAGTCATAATG
Source organism: Labeo rohita (assembly GCF_022985175.1). Taxonomy (NCBI): domain Eukaryota; kingdom Metazoa; phylum Chordata; class Actinopteri; order Cypriniformes; family Cyprinidae; genus Labeo; species Labeo rohita. The sequence continues at coordinate 1,048,006 of NC_066884.1, forward strand.
CACAGCCAGCTCCAAATAGACAGTACGGCAAAACTTAAAACTGTACTGTATTATAAGTGCTAACATTCATAATTAAATAAACATAGTATTTGTGATGACCAGACGCTGACACAAAGTTTTTGAATAAATGTTTGCTATTTTTAGAGTAAAACAAAGGTATATATCATAGTATCATAGTATCTATTTTGTAAAAATAGACTTTGATTCCCGAACTTACTCTTGTTCAGTACGGCCGCTGCTGTCACCGGAAAAACGTTTACCCTGCAAGCGCCAATCCGGAAGCCAGAAACACGGAAGTGTGAAAAAGGCTAATTTCAAGATCATTTGGTCTACATTTAGTTTCAGCGCTGAGATGTTAATGAGATACTCATTGATTAGACTTTTGATTTGATGCAAAAACATTTCTTTTGTTGCATTTGCAGTGTGTAAATCTGAGTGTTAATAATGTGATTGCTCAGCTTTATTCTCTCAGAAGTGCGTCGCAGGGTCACGTTATACTGCAGCGAATCTCAAAATCACTTCAAGATGTTCCCGCCGACTACATCTGACCTCAGATGCCACTGCGTTTCCTTTGCCAGCATGAGGGTTAGATATTGACCGCTGGTCTCTCCCGCAGCTCCTGATCCAGACCTCCAAAACAACATCAGCCTGTGACTCTTATAGCACAGAAACAGCAGCAGCATTCACTTCTCATCCTTTTAAGGACATTGAGGGAACATGTTTCTCTGTTTTAATACTTTTCTGTTTATTTCAGTACCAGTTTAGATGGCGTAATGTCCCTGAAGGGCTGGGAGATGCTAAAAATTATAAATATTTTTAAGATCTTTAAGATATAAAGATATTTCTCAACCTTTTAATGTTATTCCATGTGCAGATAAATATTTATGTATTTGCTTTTTAGTCAGAGAGAATATTTAACGTTAAAGTTAAATGCATTAAGAAAATTTGAGTTCAAATGATCATGGAGATTCAGAATATTTGTTGCTAGAAGTTAAAATATGGTAAAAAGGAAAGTGCATAATAAAGGAAATATAATATTGTATAATATAATGTCATAATATTGTAAGAATTAAAATACAGTAAGAAAAATTGAATCAAGGAGATTCAGAGCATTTGTTGCAAGTGGCTTAAAATAGTCAGATTTAATATATTTATCAGCCTTTTGGTGCTATTTTACATGTATCTTAATATTTATGTAAATATTTCTTACAAAAAGTGAAATACAAATAAAAAATAAAAAATATTTCCTAGTCTTTTGATGATACTTAATACACAAGTTGATTATTTCTATATTTATTTCAAGAAGTAAAATGCAGTAAGAAAAAGCAAGTTAAAATAATCAAGGAAATTCAGAATATTTATTGCAAAAAGTAAAATACTATAAAAAAAAATTAGTTAAAATAATCAGGCTGATCAATAACAATAAATTATATTGTCATTTATATTCACCAGTATATCTAGGGCCCTATCAATTCTGTTTTATTTTTCCAAAATTACTTTTTATTTTTTTTGCAAATTCCATTTTCATTTTTTTTTTTATTTTAATAGTTAAATTACGTTTTATTTATTTAGAAAACAAGTCAAACTAATTAAAATTATGAAACATATACATTTTTTTTCCTCTCCTTCTGTTTTATTGTTACCAAATTCTGTTTAAGCACATCTAATTATTTGAATGCATAAAAACAACTTAATTTACTAACGTTTATTTCTACAAAATTCTTTACAATGTTTACAATAATTTTCCTGGTTATCAAATGATCTTTTAATCAAATGAAAATTAAACAAACTTAATTTTTTGGCAAACAAAGTTACTATTAAAATGAATCCATGAAAGAAAAGTTGTTTTGAATATTGAACATACTGTATCACCCTCCTCTCGATTTTTACAGTAAAGTTATGCATTTGCCTTCCAGTGTCGTCAGTGACAGAATGACTCTGTGAGTGTTAATTAACGCAGTTCTCAATCACATGTGAAGGTATGAGGACCGTTTTGTTTGTAATCCCTGCTGGCCCTCAGGAGCCGCGTAAAGCTTTTGGTGCCAGCGTGGGTTAAGACCCTACCTCTTATTAAAAAATGAGTTGTATTATCCGTTTGTTAATTAACCTTCCTTAATAGCCCCTGGAGGCCGTGTGGTAGATATTAAACTGCAGATGTGCGGCGGCCTGCGGAGCTGCTTTTGTTAGGCGTGCGGTGACGAGTGTCACTGATGGTGTTTGATGGGTATGAAGTCGCCCCGTGTGGATCTGCGGTAATTTGTGCAGATGTCATTAAGGTGTTCGTGCTGTTTAATATGTGTGTTGGTGTCTTTGGAGATTTTTGGAGGTAAATGAGTTCTTGAGGAGTTTCAAGTTACCAAAACTTCATAAACTTTCTGACTGATGTAGTGGTTGATCAGATTTTCTGTATTCAAATTTTGAGTTTAAGTAAATATTAGGGTTGTGCTATTTGTTTATTTATTTATTTATTTATTTTATTTGAATGATTTGATAAAAATATTTTAATAAAAAAAAATAATTATATTAAAAAGGCTCCAGGTTTGCTATGTATTTGTTAAACTTTATTTATTTAAAATTATTTGATAAAAATAGTTGTATTAAAAATAATATTTTTATTTAAAAATATTTTATTAAAAAGGCTCCAGGTTTGCTATGCTTGATTACATTGTTAAAATATTTATTTAATTATTTTATTATTTAGCATTTTTTATTACATTTATGTAAACATTGTTTTTTGTAAAAATTATTTTAATACTAATAATTATTTAATTATTAAAAGCTCCAGGTTTGCTATGCTTGTTTGTAGAGCTATGCGAAATTAATTAATTAATTAATTAATTAATTAATTAATTTTTATTTTTTTTTAAATGTTTAAAAATATATTATTTAATTTAAAAAATATTGTTTTAAAAAAGATCCAGGTTTGCTGCTTGTTTGTAGGGCTACACAATTTGGCCATAAATGTTGCATTTAATTCAGTATAATTTTTATTTATTATTATTATTATTATTATTTTTTTTTATTTATTTTGCTTTTATTTTAGTATGATTTAAAAAAAAATAGTAATAATAATATTAAAGAGGCTCACAGGTGTGTTCAGATACTGTAAATAATAATAAAAAAAAACAATTATCTCTATATTAAGGCATAGTTAGGACGGCCAAATAAATAGATTTATTAACTTTTATGTATATTTTATTATTGGTTAAACATGGTATGCTGATCACAATGTGTTTTGTGCCGTCAATCATTCATCAAATATAAGACATGTTTAGAAACCACTCAAACTATACATGGTGCAAATCACACTTTTGCTATTCCATCTGTTACATTAATAATTTTGCATATTCCCTGTGCAGCTCATGATGATATTAATACTTGATGAGGTTTGATTTGAGGACATTTTGACACTTTTGACACAGCTTTGAGTCGCCGTTTGATGTCTAATGTAAAATCTGGGTTGTGGCCTGAAACCAGTTGCTGTAACGGAGCCGGTTTAGCTCTTGACCTTCGCGTCGGGTACCGGACCACGTTTAATCCAGTCTGAGCTGGAGCGCTGATTGCAGTCGCCGCTGTTGTTGTGATGAGATGTTAAGCAGCAGCTGGTGTCTATATTAACGGGCTGTAATTAGCTCAGACTGATGAATACGCTGGGATATTCCCCTCCTCGATCCCAGCTATCAGAATGACCGCTTCGGTCGTTAGCTTGTGATATGCGACGATGGAAATATGCAAAGCGTTCTGGAAATGTCAGGCTGGGGAATGTCGGTCCGTGCTAAACATGCATGAATAATGCAGAACCAGACCGACTCTTCAAAGACGTCTGAAGTGTTCGACATGCCCTCCGCGTGTCAGATCTCGCTCCCGATCGCGCTGAGAAGCGTTTACTGCGTCTCTGAACGATGCATTGCACAACGGCAGGGATTTGTGATTCTCTCTCTCAGGATTGGGCTGTGAACTGCTCTTATCTTCAGTCCTGATAAAGCGCTTTATCATTTAGCGTTTGCCACCACCGAGAGCGCTCAGTGAGGACTTTTATTGTTGAGCAATGAGGGGGGTTCAGACTTCACCAGTTGATTTATCACAGTACATTAAGGCATTTATTTTTTATCACGAGCTTTATGAAATATTGTTTAAATATGCAGTATTTATTATGCATGTTCTCATTACATATGCTCTAATTTGCATACATTTCCAGAACAGAAATCTGAACACTGGATAAATCTAGACTCATAATTCTTGTTTGATTTTGTTGACATATTAAAAGTTTTTCCAGAGGGGATTTTGAATTTCTCTTTTTATCTCTCCATAAATCAGAAAATGCTGTCAACAGAGAGAAAACAAATAGAGAAGCATTGTAGTGTCTAAATGTGTGTGCTTATTCAGTTTGCGCTGCAAGTGCATTTATATTGACGTGAGTAGTTTGTGGTGATGGCGACGTGATTATTAGTGTGGTGTGGAGTTGATGGGTGAAGTGTGTTGTAGTGTAGATGAAGCATGATTAAGTTAATGGGTGGAGTGTGTTTAGTGTGAAACAGCACAAGGCTCTGCGGGTTTACGCCTCTGAGAGATGATCTCACTCATGGCTCCTCTGAGCTCATTTCCGGCTCACGCCCTGTGTGTGTGTGTGTGTGTGTGTGTGTGTGCACCTGTATTTATCACATTGTGGGGACCAAATGTCCCCACAAGGATAGTAAAACCTGTAAATTTTGACATGGTGGGGACATTTGTGAGGTCCCCATGATGTTAAAAAATGATTAAAAATAGTAAATGATGTTTTTCTGAAAGTGTAACGTGCAAACATGTTTTCTGTGAGGGCTAGGTTTAGGGTTAGGGTTGGGTTAGGGGATAGAAAATACGGTTTGGTCAGTATAAAATCTATTACGTCTATGGAAAGTCCCCATAAAACACAAAAACAAACATGTGTGTGTGTGTGTGTGTGTGTGAGAACTGAGGATGATGACCATCACTGCATCAATATTCCATCCTATCAGCTCATGTCTTGAAGGAACTGTTTCCATTTACCTAAAAATCATCAATCATTTACTTAAACCCATTGAGTTCAACATGAGTGAATGATGTCAGAATAAGATAAAACTGTAGGGTTTGTCACTTTCTTTTCTGTTGAACACAGCAGTATTACTTGCATACTATTAGAGCGGTCTGTTTATTAATATTTTGTATCAGGTTTAATTTTTTTTTCATTTTAATTGTTTATTTTAAGTTTTAGTAATTTTAATGCTTAAACTTATTTATTTCAGTCAGTGTTATTTTGGTATTATTTACTATTATAGCATTTTTTAATTTTATTTTGAATTAGTTTTTATTTTGTATCTTTACTTTTCGTTTTAGTTTAAGTTTTAGTATTTGTATTATCTGCTTTTATTTTATTTTATTTATTTTATTTTTTTATTATATACATTTATAATAATAAATATTTATATTAATTTTAACATTTCAGTCTGTGTTTTAAGGATTGTTTATAAACTAGTATTCATCAATATTTTGTATTAACTTTAGTTTTTTTTTTTTTTGTATTGTTTAAAAATAGTTTATGTATTTTATTATATTGTGTGTGTGTGTGTGTGTGTGTGTGTGTGTGTGTGTGTATATGTATATATATGTATATATATATATATATATATATATGTCATTTTAGTACTTTAAACTTAGTATATAAATAATGCTAAAAACGCTGACTGAAAAAATACTTTTTTTTAAAATTTTAAAATACATTTTAGTATATGTATATGTTATTTCTGTATGCTTTATTTCAGTCAGTGTTATAGTATTTTGGATTAGTTTTTATTTTTATATTTTTAGTTTTCATTTTAGTTTAAAATTAAGTAATGGTACTGTGCTGTTATTTTATTTTTGGCATTACATTAATTTATATTAATAAATATTTATATTCATTTAAATTTTAATAATTTTAGTACTTCACAAAACATACTGTTACAGTGTTTATTACTATTGTGCATTAAGTTTTTTTTTTTTTTTTTCCAAATATTTGTTTTTGTTTTGGTCATTTTAATATTTCAACTTGGTAAAGCTAATATATATATATATATATATATATATATATATATATATATATATATATATATATAAATCTATTTTAGTATGCTTATATTTCGTATTTCGTATTATTTACTATTGTTGTCTTTATTAATATTTTCACTTAGCTTTTATTTTGTAAATTATTTTAAGTTAGACCCTTTGTGTGTTCATTTTAATATATACATTTTTATTTGTCTTTAAAATTATTTACTTATTAACTTTATTCTGTGTTGAGTTATTATTATCGTATAACATTTTATTATTTTGAATTCGTTTTTATTTTTATTTTTCCAGTTTTAATTTTAATTTTAATTCATTTTAATTGTAAAGTTTTAGTCGTTTTGTTATGTAGTTTTGTCCATTTATTTCTGTTTAGCTTTTATCTTCATTTCAGTTTTAGTTTTTTAGTACTTCAACTAAAACTTGTTTCAGGTATTTCTAATTTCTATAAAAGTTAGTTCCATTAAAAAGTTTCGGGATTGCAATGCTGATTTCTTTTTAAACTTGTAACTTTTGCTTTTTTCAAGCCCTCCGAACATGTCTTCTGTCCGTCTCCTGTCCGTCTTCTGTCCGTCAAACTAATGTGCAGAATATTTCCCAGAGTGTTTAATCTGCTGAAGTAATTACGATCTGATTGCTCTGTTTCTCCCTCTTGACCTTGAGACTCATTACCAGCATCGATCGGCTCTCAGTCTCCCGGTGGCTTTTCAAGACTCGTCACTCACGGCTCTCACAGATGCTCCTGATTTCAGGCTTTGAGTTTTGATTTGTTCCGTCAGATTGAAACCTGTCAATGTCAACCGTGGTCACCTGCATCTCTGATAACGCCTGAAAATGAGCATTGATCCATCTCCGTCCATGGAGACAAAGATCTCTACTTCAGATCTTAGAAAAATAAAGGTAACAGACACTTTTAACCAAAGCATCCTACGTTGCATTCAACGAACACATTTTATCCGTTGCATTTCTTGAGAATTTAACCCATGACCTTGCCGTGTCACGTACTCTAGCAGATGAAAACATTTCTGCATGAGCAAACAGACAGACAGACAGCCGAAGTGAGCTGTGGTGGAGAAGTAAAGCACAGGGAGCTGCTTGAGAAAAATCACTTGCAGACAATTTATTTTGGGTGAACGAGCGGTCAGCCGTAACGGAGAATGGGTACATTGACACTGGATGAGCCATACTTACCAGCTCTTACATTCTTTTTGAAAGTGAAAGTGAACTGATGAATAAATCTGACTCCTCTGTCTGTGTGTTTGCTCTTCTGTAAGACTCTGCTGACGCGGCTCGGCTCTCCTTCACATCGATCGCAAGCACACCCAATATTGGAAAGGTGTTTGATTCCCTTAGATCGTTGACCTGCAATTAATTTGGAAGTAATTAACAGAACAACAACCTGAGGCTCAGGGGAGTGTCTTCAGTTCATAACGCTTTGTTGGTTAAACCGGCTCTAGTAGAACTAGACAGCAGTAACTTCAGCTTTGTGCTGACTTACAGCAAACAGAGAAAATAAGAGAGATGCTGAGTCAGCAAGAGAGTTCAGATAATCACAACGAACACTACGACCTCCATGTACAGTACAGCAGCGTGACAGAAAATACTGAAATGTGTTAAATCTGCTCTTGTGTTTTAACGGTGTTGCAGACAGCTTCATTAACTACATAGTGATTGATTGACTCATCTCATACAGTACGCCTCGTTTTAATGTTTTTGAAAGATGCACAACTGTTTTCAACATTGATAATAATCAGCATATTAGAATGATTTTTGAAGGATCATGTGACACTGAAGACTGGAGTAATGATGCTGAAAATTCAGCTTTGATCACAGAAGTAAATTACATTTTAAGATATTCACAGAGAAGACAGCTATTTTAAATTGCAATAATATTTCACAATTTTAATGTTTATGAACAAATAAATGTAGCCTTGGTGAGCAGAACTGACTTCTTTCAAAAACATTTAAAAAGTCATAATGTTTGCAGGTTTTGACAAGTGCTGTATATAATTAAACTGATGTGCACCATTCTGAATTTAAGTCATGAACTGTTTATAACATTAGTTTGACTGTTTTGAGTCTTGTGTGGAAAAGCATGTCAGAGTTTCTGCTGAACGTCTCCTTTTGTTTTCCGTGGAAAAAATAACAGCATGTGGGTTTAATTATGTAAATCATGACAGAATTGTAACTTCTGGCTGGCATGTGTTGTGAAATCTCACATATGTAAATAACATTCAGAGTGTTAAACCTGTCAGTTTTACCTGAGACAGACTTTTGAAGAATTGCTTCACCTCTTTAATTAAACGCTGCTGTTGTCGAGTGAGTCTCACCGGGAAATTCACAACAAATGCAAATCAACTTAAATGTATATTTTTAGTCATTTTGCATATAGATGTTTTAAGTTTTAAATAAATAAATAAATAAATAATTTACTTTTTGGACATTTAAAAATGATTATAAATATATATATATATATATATATATATATATATATATATATATATATATATATATATATATACAATGAATTTTGTAAAATTATTTATTTATTTAATTTTGTTTTTTTACTTCATTAAATGCTGTGTTTCCATGCTGCACCAGGAAATTGACAGCCAATGCAAATCAGCTCAAATTCTTGAATATTTTAGTTTAAATCTGTTTGCATGTAGAGCCTCTGTGCATAATTCTCCAAATCCAGTACATCAATATTAATTCTCCATTTTATGCACATTGACGATGACAAACTTTTGTTCTGGGAATTTCCTGTGAGGAGACGACCTAATGAAGAGATCCCATCTGATTGGCTTTATTAATGCGCAGATTAACAGCCTGCACGATGTTTCTAATGAGCGCTTCACGGCCCAGAGTGATGAATGAATCCTATTATGGTGTCAATTGAGGTTATTTGCAGCTGAATATGTGAGAAGCACAAAAGGCCAGACGATTTGTTTTGATTTGCGCCTCTATCTTTCACTGTTCTGCCCAATAAATGGATTGGCTCGTTAGCTAAACATGAACTTTGAGGTCAGAGCGAATGGTTAACATGATAAATGAGATGATCTTGTATGTATGAAGCGATATAAGGCTGTGGCTCAGTTTCAAACTATAGCTAGCTGACGTGTTGTCTACATAGGCGACATCCTAACTGACAAAGAATAATTTTGAACGCTGTCCATGCTTTCTCATTTTTAGTTTTTTCCTCAGGATTTCTGTCTTGTTTTTCAGTAAAAGCATCTAAACATCCTTTTCTGAGTTAGTGTTTCAAAATTATTTGAAGTTTATGCTTAAAATGAAAAAATAAATAAATAAAAAAAATACCATTGAGGTACAAAAAAGTTGACTTGTTTGCTTTGAATTCCTTATGAATTAGGTTTATTGTTCTGAGCCCATTAGTAGATATTTGTTCTTGTTTTAACTCACTTCATTTTGATAGATTTTTCAAACAAGACTTCTACCAAAGTTTTTATAGTTAACTAAAACTAAGATATAAAATTTGTAATATTTTGTAAAATAAACGATGTGAACAAAAAGTATTAATTGAAATAAACGCAAAATACGTTGAAATTTATATATTTATATTTATATATATATTTATATATATATATATATGTATGTGTATATGTATGTGTATATGTATGTGTGTGTATATATATATATATATATATATATATATATGTACATGTACATGTGTATGTATGTATTTATTTATTTATTTATTTATTTATGTTTATTTATTTATTTTTGACTTCAATGACAAACTAAAATACGTTTATTTAAAAACCACTATATATAAAAAAGAAAAAAACTACTAAAAACTCAGCAGAATTTGAAAAAATTTAACTAAAATGAAAATGGAAAATGGGAAAAATCTAATTCAAAATAGTAGTAAGAACTATAATAGTGTCTCAGTGGTTATAGCAGCTTTTTATCTTGTGTTATTTTGTGTCTCAAGTTAATGTAACTTAATATTTGGTATTAATATGATGAGATTTGTACATAAGTAAGAACAATCTGCCAGTGATGTAAAATAAACAAATAAAAAATCTGTCATTTAGAATGTTAGTATGTTTACTATGATAGTCTTATAAACACATACGTATATTAATGCATTTTAATTTTATATATTATTATTGAATGAAACGTAAGAAGTTAATGTAAGTGACTATACATTGTGTATGATGCTGTCTATGTAGGGCACTTGTAGTATTGGGACAGAGTAGAGTGTTTGTCGTTCTCCCTGTAGTGAATGAGCGCATGTTTGTGTTTGTTCACAGTAGCTGTGATTATGTTCAGATGAAAGTAGGCCAGCAGATGAACACAACACCTGCTGAAATCATCTGACACTCGAGGTGTCAGGTTATTCGTTTTAGCCGATTGCATCGGCTCCAACTTCACAAAACAGTTGAAGTGAATATTGATTTGAAGTAAATAAATCCTACACCAATCTTTTTGTGTACATGCACCGATAACAAACAGCAATATTTACCTTTACATATTTTACTAAAACACTTTAATGCCTCACAGAGACTGCCATGAATCAGAGCTGATTCACAAAAAAGTGAGTCAACCAACTAAACTTGCTGAAGTTTAAATGTGTCTGTTGAAAGAAGCTTTTTGAAATTTAAGGCCTGGAAAACCTTTGAAAATAGCAATATTCCTGAAAGTGGCACTTGAAAAGTGCTTGAATTATTAAAAGACAGTGTATCTATGAAATAAGTGTTTACTTTTTTCAATAAGCACATATTTTTTCACGCAAAATTCACTTAATTCAATAAACATCATACTTTTTCCACTTGTTTCATTTAATGTCATAAAACTGGTGAGCTAAACCAGTGGTAGTACTGACAGTGTCGTGTAAACATGGCCGAAGACTCCAAAAGAGAAAGAGATGAACCAAATCAACGCTGGATCCACTCTGATTGATTCAAACTCATGACAACGATTATTCATTTTAAGCAATTCACTAGCAAAAACCAGATCAAATTAACAGAGCCATTCATTTTTGAATTTTGACATCACTTGGAAAATTTTTAAAAAGCATGTATAGTGATGGGTGAAACTGAGCTTTTCGAAACCATGAATCCGTTAAATCAGTTTTGAAGTGCTCCAGTCGGATCGCAAATCATATATTTCAGATCGGGACTTTGGTGCGGGTTCACAAATCACGTGACTTAGAAGGGGGCTTCAAAACTGTATATTGCAAATCATTTGATTTATTCAGCAGCTTGGCGCATCTCAGATCATTTGATTCAGATTGGGACTTCATTTATTTAGATCAAAACGGGTTCGTGAATTTTGCGAATTGAATGATTCAAATGATTTGCTATAGGTAATTTGAAGTCCCGGTGTAAATCAAATGATTCGTGATACGCAAAGTTCTGATCTAAGTGAAATGATTCGTGATCTGTGCTCCGAGTCCTAAACTGAAATGATGGTCCGCAAATCATTATTCCGATTGGGACTTTGCAGCGTGGAAATTTGGAGCAGGTTCGCAAATCTTATGCTTTAGATCGGAACTTCGGAGCGCAGAATGCAAATCATTTGATTCAGTTTGGGACTTCGATGCAGGTTCGCAAATCATTTGATTCAGGTTGTGATTTCGGAGTGAGTACGGTGAATCTTTTGATTTAGACCGAAACAGGTTTGTGAATCATTGTGCGAATTGAATGATTCAAATCAAATGATTCGTGATGCGCGATTTTGAAGCCCTGATTTGAGTCAAATGATTGCGATCTGCACTCCGAGTCCTGATCTGAAATGATGTTTAATGAATCATTATTCAGAGCGGGACTTCGGAGCTCGGATTGCAAATCATTTGATTAGATTGAAATTTTGGAGCAGGTTCGTGAATCTTTTGATTCAGTTTGGGACTTTGGAGTGCGTGTGGTGAATCATTTGTTTCAGATCAGGATTTCAGAGTGGTTTCACAAATCTTTTGTTTCTGATTTTTAAATAATCAAACCATTTGGGCCGTACAGTAAAAAAAGAAAAGAAAATGTACACAAATACAAATCCCTTTTTTACTGTAGTAAAAGTGTAGTAATACTTTAGCTGTAATTCTTTGCATGTGCTTCGTTTTATTTGGGCCATTTTGTTATATAAGTACATTTGTATTTATCTCTTTATTATTTTTTCAGAAGTTGAAAGAGAAGACATTGTTTGATAAGTGAGATCTCTGTTTGAATCAAAAAAGCAGTGCTTGAAGAGTCCTTGAAAGTCCTGGAGTTTCATCTTACAGTATCTACAAACCCTAAAAACATGATTAACAGTTGACTAACTCTTTCTACAACATTTTTTTTTCTTAAATGAATGATTTTTAATATAAATGTGATCTTACTGCAAACAGAAATGATTTGAGGTGCTGATGGGAAGGAGCTGATCTGTCACATTGAATGTTGGAAGGTTTTTGGCTCGGCGTTTCAGCTCGGCGCAGATTTTTGCACGTTTGCGGAGGCCCCGGGGCCCGTGTGTGTCCGTGGAGGGTGTCGGATGTGCTGTGCTGAATTATTAATGATGTTCAGGACTCCGTTCAGGACTTTCCCCAAATGAGCATGAGTAAATCTCACAGAAACATGGCCCGATCACATTTCACCCCAAACCAAATGGTGGAAATAAGAAAGTATTTTTAGCCTGATGAAAATGAAGGCTGTTTTTAGCACCATTCAGATTATTTTTCATAACAAGTAAACAAATTTTATCCTCAAAGTGTTATTACTATAATGTCTGTTTTTGTAATGCTCATTCTCGATGATGATTCATGTACTCATTAGTGATTGTCTCTCTTATGAGATGGACGTACAGTGACAGATGGCCGTTTGCTTCCTTCCTCAAACTCTCGTCTCAAAAGCGTCTCTGTTCAGACTCAGTTCCTTGACAATAAGAAACTGATAGTCTCCTTACAGGAACACAAGGCTGGTTTAATGCAGCGTCTGCTTTACTAATGAAGTTCCCTTCTGAAAATGGTTCAATGACTCTTTATTCGTACCGTGACACAGAACAGCTGTGCTCAGAATAGCAGACTTGCATAATACCCATCCTGTTTCTGCAGTTTGTGTACTTGAAGTGTTTCTGGAATAATACCTACTGTTTATTCTCTTACTATCTGAGCTGCAGGTGGTATATAGTGTATATCTGTAAGTACGCTAGTTTTCAGTTTGCATGTTGCAGATGTAGGTCAGATCTTTGTTAGATCAGGTTCGGATCAGAACTCCATCAGTCGCACAGCAGTGATCCATTACAAAAATCCCACAGAGAATTGGGTTATCTTTAAAATCCCAATGGCCATTTTGGCTCGGACCTGCAGGAGCAGTTTCAGATGACAAGAGTTTGTATGCATTGTCTACTTTTGATTCCCCATCATTTTGCATTACACAGTTGTCTCTATGAAATAATATGAATGCTAAAGTTTTGGACAGATGTTTTTTTTTGGTTAATGATATTATATTGTGTTTCATTTTCTTGTATCAGTGATGAATGGAAAGCTTTTAATGCATTACAGTAAAAAAAAAATACTGTAATAAAAGGATTTTATGAATTTTAATATTAAAGTAATTTTGTTTATTTTAGATGTATGTTGATTTAATTCAGTAGTTCATTTAAATTGTTATTTTTAGAATGTTGTTTATTAATTATTGAATACATTTTAACATTACCATTTTAGAAGTGCTATTTTAATTTAGTGTAGTTGAGTTTAATTTTTAATTTAATAGATACTTTAGTTTTAAATAAAAATAACATCATTAAATGAATTTTAACACTAAAATAATTTTGCTTATCTTAGAAGTATTATGTTAATTTAATTTAGTTAATTTAAATTTTACATTTAAACAATTGAACGTTATTGAATGAATTTTAATATTAAAATCATTTTGTTTGTTTTAAAAGTATTGTTAATTTAAAATTAAAATTGAAATAATTTAACAATGTTATTGAATGAATTTTAACATTAAAAGAATCAGTGTTATTTTAGAAGTTCATTTAATTTAATTATTTTTTTTATTTAATAGATAATTTAGTTTAAAATAAACATATTAATAACATTATTGAATGAATTTTAACAATTTAAGTTAATTTAGTAGTTGATTTAAATTTGAAATGTAAACAATTTAACAATGTTATTGAATGAATTTTAACATTTAAAATTGTCAGTATTATTTTAAAAGACGTATCTCAGTTTAATTAAATGATTAATTTAGATTTAAGATTAAATGAAAAAAATGCTTTACATTAACAAGAGTGGAATTAATTGTCATTGATCGATTTCGATCCCATTTTTATATGAATGCTAAAAGTTTTTAGAAGATACGCAATTGTGACATGTCTTTTTGGTGAACAGTTTAATTTTATTGCATTTCAATTCACAGCAGGTAATGGGCCACCTGAATTTTGTTTACTCATCAGTGTCAAACTTGGAAACTGGTGAACCTTCATTTTGAATCCTGCCTTTGTCAGCCAGCTTTGCTAGAAACGCTTTGCTAGTTGACTGGCCTCACTAGTAGTTTTGATGGTAAACCAGCACCAAACCAGCACTGGACCATGTTAGTCCAAGTTGGTCTTTTCAGCAGACAGCTAACCCAAACCCCTGTTTGCACATGTCCGTTGTTGGCCGGTCATGTACATGGTCGTTTTCCATGTCGGATCTCAGCAGATTAAGGGTTTGAGAGTTTCATGCTGTTGTTCGTGAATAAAGAATCTTTTCTAGCCGTATCTCATTCCTATGGCAACACGCGCGTCTCTCAAGGTTAGCGCTCCTTCGGCGTTCTTGTGCTACACCAACTGCCCTTGGGTGCTGCGCTCAATCTCTCCTGTGCTCCTGATAAGGCAAATAGAGTTTGCGTGGAAGCCCCTGTTTTATTGAATTATAGGTCAGGCGGTGACCTCGTACAGGCGGACGAGCCGTATCGATCAGTGGAAGGTGTGAGGTTGAGCTCTGTGGGGCTTATCCAGGTAAACAAACCGTTTCTAATAATGTAGACTGTGTCTAAAACTATGATGTTAGAGGGGAAACTCTAATTTAGCATTTTACATTATTGTAAAACACAAAATAGTTTTGCTGTATATTTAAAAATTGGATTTGTGAATGTCAGAATGTGGTGAAGGGGATTGTGGCTGAATCATTGAGTTGATTTTTAAACAGTTATTTTTTTTTAATTTATTTTAGACGTATTATGTTAATGTAAGTTATTAGTTAAAATTAAATTTTAATATTAAATTAATTTTAATAATGAAATGATTAAGTATTATGTTAATTTAATTCATTAGTCAATTTAAATTTAATTTGGAACAAAATTTAACAACATTGTTGAATTACTTTAAGTGATTTAAGTGATTTTGTTTTAATTTAGACATGTTCATTTATTAGTTAAAAGTTACTGTTAGTTAAAATGTAATTTTAATATCAAATTAATTAATATTGAAATGATCATTATGGGAATTTATTAGTTAATTTACATTTCAGTTGGAACAAAATTAACAACATTGTTGAATGAATTTTAATATTAATGATTTTGTTTTATTTTGTTTTATTTAATTTATTAGTTAAAAATTAATTTTAATATTTAAAATATTGAAATTATCAAGTATTATGTGAATTTAATTTATTAGTTATTTTAATTTCGGTATTTTATTAGTTTATTTAAATTTAAAGTTACATTTTAATATTTTATTCATTTTTGGAAATGATATATTTATTTAATTCATTAGTTTATTTAAATTTAAGTTAAAACAAATTTTTTGACATATTGGAAAAGCAAAATAGTTGATATATGATGAATATGGAGAAGGGGATTGTTGCCGAATCACAATTCACCACAAATTCAACACTAAAAAAAATATATTTTGACAAATTATTCTCCAGATATAGATTATAATATAATAATGATACTATAATAACCTTGCACAATAGCATCATTCAGCAAATTCATTTCAATGTTGATTCAGCTCAGTGCTGATGTTGCAATGCCAGTGTCATTATCCAGCTCATTTCACTTCAAATTGTTGCAATAAATAATAAAGGCCCTAAAAATAGGTTTAATGTTCTATATGCAAAATATACTTTTCTTATTGCTTTGTGCGGTGAAATGCGATCTGATCATGTTCTTAACAGAAGATGCACATGGAGGTGACGTGTTGCTCTCATGCTCTCACAGGGATGTGGGTTTGAATGGTGTGTCACGTCCCGATCCCGTTCCCGTTCCCCCTCCCTCTCTCCCTCTCTCCGGGTGTTTGGCAGAAGCTGCGGTGATGCAGGACATCTGGAGCGTGCCGTTCTCTGGCAGCGGCGCACTGTCCTTTCTGATACCGTTGTTAATGTTACTCACGATTAATGGCAGCTTGGCAGGCCTGCGTTTCATATTTCACTAAAGCTGTGTAGGGCTGGACTGAATCAATAGCTGAGGGAGAAAGAGAGAGAGAGAGAGAGACAGTGAGAGAGAAAGAGCGCATGGGTTGTGCGGCTGCCGCTGCAGACGCCTCTACAGCCTCCCGCTTCCTCAAACTCCTCCGGATCAGACCATCTCACTCGTGGGGGCCGACACTCACAGCCCATCTCATTTCCCCACGACTGCACGGCTCAAGGGGGCACGAGCCACGGTGCGTCGCATTTTTAACGCAATCCTTCAGCTGCGGTGAGCGCGCGGTGCACTGAAGCTGCGTCACACGGTGATGCTCGAGACGTCACTTTGAAAGATTCCCCCCGCATTCACCATCCCTCTGCTTTAGTACGATCTCTGGGCTTCCAGCCGTCCGAGTCGGCGAGAGATGTTTTGAATGCAGCGATTGGCCTGCATGCATTTCGTCTGCATGCGAGAGGCACTCAGGTGAGCTGTTTCCTGCAAACAGTGACTGCAATAAGGTAAGAGCGCAGCACGACAAGCGCCGCGTCCCCTTTCTCCCTCTCGGTGCATGCTGATCGGCACAAACACTCCCCAGATGCTGCCATCATCACGTTTAATGTGTTTACAGGGGATAAACGTAGAAAATGCACCCATGCAATCATGCACGCTGCTTGTGACGTGCTGTCATGTCCGGAGCGGGTCGGCCCACCTGAGAATAGCGCTGGTTTATTGAGATGGGGCAATCTGGCACAGACGGGACGTATGCTTCATGCATCTGTCCTGCAGGATAACGTGTGTTTATTAGGGATGCGCCGTTGTTGCGATGCGCTCAGCGTAAGACTTCCTGCCCCGGGGATGTCGTGTGTAGGGAGGAGGGAGATGATGGAGGAGGAAGAAGCAGGCCACTCTCCCATCTGTGTTAGCGCCTCGCAGCATCCCGCCGCGGCACGATCTCCTGCGTGCAGCCAGAGGCCTGCGGCGATTCCATCGGCTGCTTTATCAGGCGCAGGATTAGAGGCGATACGGTGACAGGCGCTGATGTGTGTCACTGACACACTGAGATTACGTTGATGACGGGCGGATGAATGGGGGCACTCCAACAAACGTGTGCCGCCAAAGTGTGTTTATGAAATCATAGCTGCTTCGTTTACTAAACAAAACCCTAATCATTATTGAAAATAATTTAATTTAAAAATACTACTTTTATGAATCTATCTATCGATCTATCGATCTATCTATCCATCGTTCTATCGTTCTATCGTTCTATCTGTCGTTCTTTCTGTCTGTCGTTCTTTGTCTATCATTCTTTCTGTCTATAGTTTAATCTACCGTTCTATCTATTGTTCTGTCTATCATATGTCCATCATTCTATCTTTCATTCTATCTATCATTACTAGATAGATAGATAGACATCTATCTATCTGTCTATCTGTCTGTCTGTCTGTCTGTCAAGCCTATTGTATCCTGTCGTTTTATCATTTTATCATTCTATCATTCTATCTATCATTCTATCTATCCATCTGTCCATTTATCGCTCTATCCTTCTATCGTTCTGTCGTTCTATCATTCTATCTATCCATCTATGGATTGTTCTATTGTTCTATCTATCTATCTATCTATCTATCTATTGTCGTTCCATCTATCATCTGTCCATCTATCGCTTTATCCTTCTATCGTTCTGTTGTTCTATCATTCTATTGTTTTATCTATCGTTCTATCATTCTATCTATCCATCTATCGATCACTCTATTGTTCTGTCATCTATCCATCGTTCTATATATCATTCTATCTATCGTTCTAGTGTCGTTCTATCTATCCATCTGTCCATCTATCGCTCTATCCTTCTGTCGTTCTGTCGTTCTATCATTCTATTGTTTTATTGATCATTCTATCTATCCACCGTTTTCTCTGTCGTTCTGTCGATCGATCTATTTGTCCATCTATCGCTCTGTTGTTCTGTAGTTTTATCATTCTATTGTTTTATCTGTCGTTCTATCTATCATTCTATCAATCATCTGTCAATCGTTCTATCCATCGTTCTATCTATCAATTCCGTCTATTGTTCTATCTGTTGTTCCATCTATCCATCTATTGCTCTATCCTATTGTTCTATCACTCTATCATTGTCTATCTGTCTATATCTGTCTGTCGTTCTGTCTATTTATCTACCATTTTATCTATTTATACTGCTATGTATTTATCCTTCTATCCATTTTTTAATCTTTCTATTTATCCTTCTATCTACTCATCTAACTATGTAATCTTCTATCCTTTGTTTTGTCTATTTATCCTCCTATTTATCGTTATATATCTACCATTATATCGACCATATTGTTCTGCCTATCTTTCTGTCATTATATTGATTTGTCTGTCTTTATGTTTATGTCATTCTATCCGTCTATTTATCATTCTGTCTGGTCATATTTTTGTCAGGCCAGCAGTTGTAGTCTTGACAAACTGTGCTTTTCTAGTTAAAAATAACTTATATAAACTGCACTTCACTTTACTTCCTTGAATTAAAATCTGAATTTCAATTCTATGTCCTGTTTGGTACCTTAATTTAAATTCAGGACAAGAAAGACCTTGATCCATATTAGTTAAGTTTAACCAGCTTCACTCCATATACCATGCTGGTAAACGAAGCTGTGCTGTTCAGCACTAACCAGATCAAA
This sequence comes from Labeo rohita, assembly GCF_022985175.1. NCBI lineage: Eukaryota > Metazoa > Chordata > Actinopteri > Cypriniformes > Cyprinidae > Labeo > Labeo rohita. Next base: position 1,067,072 of record NC_066884.1, read on the forward strand.
CCAGCCTGGACCAGCATGTAAATTTGTTTGTGCTCAGATGTGATTATCTTGCTGCGATTGCTGTATGTTTTCTGAATCAGCGAGCACATAACAAAACTTTGGTGGCGATGCGGTCGGATGAAGCTGAGGTCATGCTACAAGATCTTTTAAACTCGACCTCACACAGACCCAGTAGCGCTCAAGATGTTCATTAGTGCCGGCCGCTCACGTTAGATATGTGCATAATTAATTTCGCCAGGGAGTAAACATCCCTTAATTGTCATGGATACAAAGTTTTAATCACTCCAGTGTCTCCATTTGTTAGATGTTTTATGTAAATCCGGTCATTAGCCAACTGCTGTTGACCATTGCTTTGCTTTTCCCGAGCAAACGTCTGCTACAATTATCAATCTATAATTCAGAAACAATTAGCCAAGCCTCAAGGCTGTTTTAACTCACTCAAACGGTTCTCGAGCACTCAACGTGAACTTGACCATTATAATCCACTCAAAGGCTTGGGTTACACCTCCATTACAGAGAGCGGCTCTTGTCCCTGCAGCTGGAGATCAGCACAACTTTGTAATGCAGTTCACAATTTCCTAAATGTCACTCTGATAGCGGCGCTCCGCTTGTGTGCTGACCGTCTGCCAGCGCTGCTTCTGGTTTAAGTCCAACCAATGTCCTGTCTATCTGTCTGTCGTTCTGTCTATTATGTTTGCATGGCGTACCAGTACTACAGTAGTATCGTGAAACGGAAGCTTAATTCTGTAGAAGGTATGCTGTATGTGGGGCAGGTACACTATTTAAATCATTCTTTTAAGCATGCATGACTGCAAACAAAATTACAATAGTCTTTTTGAGAGCCGCAGTCTTTCTGCTGCACATTGATGCTTTTTATGCTACTGAGCCATTCCTAATGTTTCAGGTTATTTTGCAAAGAGACATTGTGCATGTCATTGTTCATGCTGTTATTTTTTTAGGATAAAGAGACATATTTTAAAAAATTAATATCTTTGCTCGTTTGACCACTTCTTGAAGAGGTGTAATGGTTAGTTCCTGAAACCAGATTTGCAATGATGAATGCAACTCTATTCATCAGCATAAGGCAATTGCACTCCATTCTTTCATTCATATCAATCCTTGTAATGTGATTTTAACATTATCAATGATTCATGTTTTAATACACATGCTGCCCTCCAGGCAGTGATATGAGGGGGAAATGCTCCTGTATGACTTCTTGTTTTTTATATTTACACTATAACATGATAGTTAATCCGTCTATCAATCTGTCTATTGATGTATTCCATTATCACTCCATCTCACGTTCTATCATTCTGTCTATCTGTCGTTCCATTGCTATCTATCTAACTATCTATCTATCTATCTATCTATCTATCTATCTATCTATCTGTCTGTCTATCTATCTGTCTGTCTCTAACAGTTAAACCAGTTCAGAAAAATCCTTCAGGTCCCACAATTTTTTTTGTTTTTTCAGCATTTTTATGTATTTGAACCCTTTCCAACAATGACTGTATGATTTTGAGATCCATCTTGTCACACTAAGGACAACTGAGGGACTCATATGCAACTATTACAGAAGGTTCAAACACTCAATGATGCTCCAGAAGGAAAAACGATGCATTAAGAGCCGGGGGTGGAAACTTTTGAAATTTGAAGATTGGGGTAAATTTAACTTATTTTGTCTTCTGGGAAACATTTAAGTATCTTCTGCAGCTTCTGAAGGGCAGTACTAACTGGGAAAAAAAGATATTTAAGTAAAATAAGAAAAATGTACACTTCTTCATTCTGTTCAAAAGTTTTCACCCCCTGGCTCTTAATGCATCGTTTTTCCTTCTGGAGCATCAGTGAGTATTTGAACCTTCTGTAATAGTTGCATATGAGTCCCTCAGTTGTCCTCGGTGTAAAAAGATGAATCTCAAAATCATACAGTCATTGTTGGAAAGGGTTCAAATACTCAAAAATGCTGAAAAACCAAAGAATTTGTGGGACCTGAAGGATTTTTCTGAAGAACAGCAGGCAGTTTAACCGTTCAGGACAAACAAGAGACTCATGAACAACTATCACTAAACAAACTAAAAAAAACTAAAGGTCTTAATTTCTAAACTGTAGAATTTTCTTTCAATATTTCAGCTCATAAAAGGTTAAATATAAAGGGAAAGCCCAAGATTTGCAGTGCAGTCGGTGTCGTGTATTAGTTTAGTTCTGTATCTAATGCTATCAGTTCATCCCCAGTGAAAGCGGGCGGCAGCGGCATCTGAATAATCGCGTTCGCTGAGACACATTATCCTGCTGAACACAGTGAGACGAGTTTGAGCAAATGCTGGTGCTGTTGAGAAACACGTCCTGCTGGACTGAGTCCTGATCCAAACAGCCATTAAACGGGCCGCCGCTGCCGGGAACACGGCCAATTTTGTCATTAATACAGTACAACCCTTTGTCTTCTTTTTTTTTCTGTCCTTTTCCTTCCAATCTCTGTAAAACTGATGTTTAGCACTCAGTTTAATCACTGGAGTTCACAGTCAAGGACGCAAAACTCGATGGCATCGCTAAGTTCAGGATTTTTAATGATTTTACAGTTGAAATGCCAGAGGAAACTGGAGTTTTCATTTTTGGTTTATAATTCTGTAGCTGTATTCTACAAACTAGCTGAGCTGCATTGCTGACAACATTAACCAAATCGATTTTGCTGTTTGCATGCTGCACATAAGTATTATAAAAAATTGTTGATTTTAACTATTGTATTTTTGTGTTCTTGCATGCATACTTTATGCATACTTAAAGTCTGTTCTTTGGCTTCCTATGTTTTGAAATACAGCTCATTGTGTTTTGAAAGCATCTCTATCGGTCTTGTGTGTTTTTGTGTGACGGCTGAGGAGAACGCAGGTGTTCATCCTTCTGTTAATTTCATTCACCATTGTTGAGATTATAGTTTCATTCAGAAGAGGCTTGGATCAGTTTATTTGATTTGACAGTAAGACTGCAGTCCGTTCGGTTTCAGATGTTGATTATCTTTTTTCCTCTCCAAGTCTGCATTTATTTGATCAAAATACTGTAAAAATTGTGAAATATTTTACAATTTAAAACAGCTGTTTTCTATGTCAGTCTATGTGAAAATGTAATTTATTTCTGTGAACAAAGCTGAATTTTCAGCATCATTACTCCAGTCTTTAGTGTCATATGATCCTTCAGAAATGATTCTAATATGCTGATTTGCTGCTCAAGAAACATTCCTGATTATTATGAATGTTAAAAACAGTTGTGCTGCCCATATTTTTGTGTAAACCATGATGCATGCATTTTATTTTTCAGGATTCACAGATGAATAGATGAAAAGAACAGCATTTATTGAAATAGAAATCTTTTAGAACATGTCTTTACTGTCACTTTTGATCAGTTTATCTAATGATAAATGTCAAAAACTCGTTTTTGTCACATGACAACTTTGCATGTTAAGTGATCATCTCAGAAATCTTGGTTTTCCTAGAAAAGGCTCAGTCGTCTGTGTAATTCTCTGATGTCGTTGAGAGATTCATTTATTATAAAAGGATCAGAGCCAAAATGCACTGAGATGATGAAGCCTTTAGTTTTTTTTTTTTTTTTTTTTCTCTCCCTGCATATTGTATGATCAGAAGGCTGAGAAACGCAATGAAGAGTCGTAATGTTTTAGCAACGTCGCCCGGCCCTAAACTAGAGCATTATCATTATCAGGCTTCCTATCTGCATGGCTTGTTTGGTTTGGATTTCCTCTTTACTTGGTTTTCTGTAATCAGGGAGTGTTTTCCCAGTGGATTCTTAAATATGAAGGATTGTTTCTCAGCTGTGGATGTTTTAGCCCTTTTGTTGGAGTCTCTGTCATTTGTTTTGCAGTACCGCTCCTGACAGTCTCCCTCCATAACGCCGTCGGCAAACTCTGATGACAAACAGCACACGCTCGCCGCTGCATTACGTTACAGCTCACTGTGTTCATTTAAATCATACTGACCCGTTTGTTTCAGGACTGTAAAGAGATTTACACATCAGAGCCCAGTAATTTTTTATTTATTTATTTATTTTTCTCCAAATAGAAGGCATGTGGTGTGCAAATGATCTGCAGTGGCTCAGTATATTTGTTTGTGATCCGTTTCATTTGACATTTTTTCCTTAAATTTTTATTTCATTTATTGATATTCATTCATTTATTCATTGTTATTTGTGTTTTTCTCACTTTTATTTATTATTTTTCTAATATTTTTATTCGTCTAATTTATTTTTTATTTATTTATGTTTTTTATATATTTTATTTTTAAATGTGGGTCAAAGACGTTACGATGTCCACATCAAAAGACAATTACAAAATGATTTTATGTCCATAGAAAGCACATTAAATGTAAGTAAAATGTCTACTTTTAATTTTTTGGGGAATAAAATGTCAAAATTTGGTTAAAATAATATTACAGTGTCATTTAGTGTAACGCAATAATTATGTAAAAATTCAAACATGTTTATTCTGACTTGGACATTTTAAAATATATAAAAGAATAAGGGAGAATATTACATTTTATTGTGTTTTCATTGAGTAAAAAATTCTTACTGACAAATAGGCAAAATTAGTATTTGGGATGAAAGTAATTCATCTTTTAATATGTAATAAATTGATTTTTTTTGTAAATATGCCTGACAAGATTGTTACACTGAACAACATTTTTAGTGGGCGTCTTCTGTAAATTAGGGAAAAATGTATGATATTTATTTTTTGCTCAGAAAAACAAAAACAAAAATACAATTAAATTAAACAGAAAACTTTTTATATTCATTTTTTTTCTGAAAAAAGAGCAACAATTATTGCAAGCAATATTAAACTTAGTGTTTTATGCTTAACCTTTTTCTGCTCTGACCCATGTATAATTTTTTTTTTTTATTCCCTGTAGATTTATGAATTTTTCAAAATTTTCACTTTTTTTCTCATTTTAATAACTCACATTTATTTATTAATTTTTATGAATTCTTATTTTTTCATTCATATGTATTTTTCTAATTTCTATATATTAATTTTTTTCTGATTTTGGTTATTTATTCATTCATTTTTGCATTTATGTATTTTAATTTTTTTTTAAATATATTTTTCTAATTACTAATTTTTTATTTATTTTGTATTTTTATATCTATCTATCTATCTATATATCTATATATCTATATATCTATATCTATATATCTATATATCTATATATCTATATCTATATCTATATCTATATATATATATATATATATATATATATATATAACTTTTTTTTTTTTTTTCTAAATAAATACATTTTTTATTATTTTCTATTTGTAAAGTGTTTGTGCATCTTTTATTTTTACAGTTTTCGGAGGCTTTTATTCTCTGCCACGTGTCTCAAAGCATCAGACGTGTTCGTGTCCTCGTGTCGGCGGTTCTTTATGCATCATGAATGCTGTCTAGCGCGCATCCGAGCACATCCCACCCGTTCTGCAGTGAAACAGTCCATCAGACGCATTTCGCACCTGAAAGCAGCGTCTGGCACATGAAAGCCGGTCCACGTGCAGCAGGGTTTGCGTTCAGAGCAGCTTGTGATGCGTTTGTGACGGGAGAGAGTGGTGTCAGATACTGATGTCACTATTAAACACCATTAGTTTCTGTAGCTTTAGCTGTTCGATGACTCTGTTTATACTCAGAGTCTTTGTGTTTTTTTGGCAGAGCTAAGCGTTGACGTCCAGCTTGTGGTTTCCATTAAGAGCTCTGAATCCCACATACAGTCACGCTTGAAGATCAGCAGTAAATCAGGCTATGTTCATAGTAAACAGTCAGGTGAATGTCTGTCTAGGGACGCTGCTAATCGCTCTCCTCTCGTCTGGAATAAAAGCACTTCATTTGTGTTGATATGGATAAATCACGGACTGGTGTGTGAATCTGTTAATGAACAGAGAAATAAGAACTGGTTCAAATAATTGTGTGAGCGGCTCTAATGAAGAAACCGCTGCTGGGTTTGTGGATTAAAGGCTGTTGAGTCAGAGCTCATGATGCTTTTTTCTTTGGATGATTTGCCCATGAGAGCTTGGGGAAACTCGGATGATGTTACACTAATGTTGTAATATCGGGATTAGTTTACTGGCTCAGTTGCATTAGTTCACTGGCTAATTGCTGCCACGACAGGTTTTCACAATTCTCCTAGTATCTTAGTATCCCAGAATCCTAGAGCCTGTTAATTAGATCGTACGTTTTCTAATGAACGTGTGCATGGTGCATACTTGCTGCAGTGGTGTTAGGTTGTTGCGAGGGCTGTTGGGGTGTTGCTAGGGTGTTGTTAGGTCATTGCTTTGTGTCTAAAGTCACAAAAAAAAAATCTTCTGGTCTCTAGATATGACAAGGTTCCCTTGAGTCTCTATTTGTGTTTGTTTGTTTTAGTTGTTTATTTGTATATTTTTCAAAATTGTATGTTCATATATATATATATATATATATATATATATATATATATATATATATATATATATATATATATATATATATATTTTTTCCATTTCCTGTTTTTCAAATCTGTGTTTAATTTTTATTTTCCTAATTTTTGTTAATCTAATTTTTATTTATTTTAACATTTGATTTATTTATAATTATTTTTTTTTTCACTTTTATATTATTTTTTTATTGTCTTGTATTAATTATGTTATTCATTATGTTTCCATATATATATATATATATATATATATATATATATATATATATATATATATATATATATATATATATAAAAATATATATGCTTATGTATTTTTCTTTTTTCAAAAATATTCTTATCCTTATGCATTTGATGTATTTTTTGATTTTTTTTTTTTCTACACTTTTCAAATTTGCTTTTCTAATTTTGATTATTTACTTATTAATTCATTTGAAATTGTATGTTTATTGATTTTTTTTTTCTATTTTTGTATGTTTAATTCAATAATTCATAATTTTTAATAATCTAATTTTTATTTATTTTAACATTTGATTTTATTTATAATTTAATATTTTTTAAATAGTTTTTACTTAATTTTTTATTAATTTCTAATATTTTTTAATATTTAATTTCTGTTTAGTTATTTTTAATTAAATGTATTTATTTTATTAATTTGTATTAATTATATAATTTATTATATTTTGATAATTATATACGTTTTCTATTTTTAGTGTTTTTTAGCATTTATAAGTTTTATTTATTTTAAAATGTTGTAATTTATTTATTTCTGTTTAGTTATTCATTATTTCTTTTTAAATTTTTGCATGTGCTTTTTTTATGATTATATTTTTTATTTTTCATTTGTTTGATTAAATTTTTTTAATGAATGAATTGATAGCTTTATTCATTCAAACTGTAAAAATACAGTCACTAAAACTTGCTTATTAAGAAGTATTTCCATAAATTTCATGTTCATCAACCCTTCATCATGCAATTTGGTATTTATATGGACGTTGTGCTGGGAATTACACCTGAAATGAGAAAACATCTGCGGTTTTACATGACAAGCATCGTGATGGAAACAATCCTGATGCGCGTTTGTGAGCGAATGAACAACCGGGATGATTGAGACTCAATTAGAGCTCATTGTGTCTCGAGCGTCTAGAACAATAAAAACACTCGCCGACATTTACATCTCACTCAAGATTGACAGCGCGGGAGGCGGAGTCTGTCTGCAGTCTGATTGACAGCTCAGGGGGCGGAGTCCGTCTGCAGTCTGAGAACAGAATAAAAACACAAAGAGCCGAACGTGGGTCGCTGATATTCAGAAGATTTTGCGCTGAAGCGATGAGTTCAGAGATGGTGACGGCAGCTCAGTTCTGCTCCGAAGCCTCTGTTTCGGTTCTCTTTGAAAAAGGTCACTTACATGTTCATGTTTCAAATGCTGGCCTGTCAGGACGGGAAGAAAAACAGAGAGAAATGTCATTTATCTTGACCGGATCTGCATGGCATTTCACTTCAGAGTTTCTGTTTAACAGCAGCTTTAATCTGGAATGTTCTCAGACTCTATATTACAGGAAACTTTGTTTTTTTTGTAGTTTATAATTGTAGCTCATTTTTTATAAGTTTACACTTTTTTTGAGTACTTTTATTTATCATAGATGCATTAAATTGATCTAAAGTGCCAGGAAAGACATTTATAATGTTACATTTCTGTTTCAAGTAAATGCTGTTCTTTTGAACTTTGTCATCAAAGAATCCTGAAAAATAAAATGTATCAAAATGTATCAAATGTATCATTTCAAAAGCATCTCGATTCTGTGGCTGAATCATTTGTTTAGCACTGTTCGTGTCACAGAGTTGTTTTAGAGTTGTTAGTCACAGAGGTATTGAAGTATTGCAGTCGTTCTGGCTCTCGTACTGAAGTGTGTTTGGTGAAACTCGGCCTGTGTAAGTGAACCGCAGGCGGCTGTATATTGAGGTGGTTAGAGGCGGTTCGCGGGACGTTCCTCGTGAATGTTTAATCGGAGGGCCGCGCTGACATGACATGCTGCTCTGGGCCTTTTGTGCTGCTGACAGTCCGGCGGCGATGGAGTGGCCGGTAGGTTCACGCGTGTGCTTTAGATTAATGCTCCTCTGTGTGTGTGTGTGTGTGTGTATGTGTGTGTGATGGAAATGTACCGTAGGCTGTAATACAGCAGCTGAGAGCATTGAATCGATGTCTGAACAGATGAAAGTCTGAGCCTTGCAGGTAGTGCGAACTGCATGAAACCACTGTCAAGAAAACCAGCAGATTGGCTTGTGGATTTGAACAAATGTGAGCGTGACTTTACAGATCAGAGCTCACTTGTCTTTTCACTGCAAAGGATTTTTATCTGGTTTTTGCATCTTAAAAAAAGGTCAGGATGCTTAAAATGAGATTTACTCAAAGGAAAATTGTGCATGATGATTTTTTTTTCTTGCCACACTGACACAGTTTTTGACTTTTAAAATTATTTATTTTAATTTTACTTTTTAATGATGCAATTAATTTTCAGTATGTTTTTTTTTTTTTTTTTTTTTTAATTGTTGATTTTAATTGTACTTTTTAATGATTTTATGAATTTTCATTAAATGTTTTTATTTTAAAATTCTTTTAATTTGACCTTTTTAATGATTTAATTAAAGGGTTTTAAATTTTATGGGGTTTATAGGAATCTAAGGGATTTTATAAATTTTAATAGTAAGTGGTTTATTTCAGTGTCATTTAAAAAAATGTTTTCTTTTTAATGATTTGATGATTAAAAATGATCCTTTTTGTTTTTTTTTGATAATTGAACAATTGTTTATTTAATTTTTTTTTTAAGGATTTTATTAATTTTTAGGAAATTATTGATTGTAATTTTTTAATGTTTAATTAATTTGTGTTTTTTCATTAAGTGATTTTTATTAATTTAAGTGGTTTATTTTTATATTAGAAATATTTTATTTTTACTTTTTAATGATTTAATTGATTAAAATCTCCCATTTTGTGTTTTATTTATTTATGCATTTATTTGTAATGTAACAATTATTCATTTAAATTTTTGCATTTTTAATGATTTTATTTATTTTTAGGAAGTGTTTTTAGTTTTTAAAAATATTGATTTTTAAATTTTTAATGTTTTAATTAAAGTGTTTTAAAATTATTTTAAAGTGATTTTATTAATTTAATAGTAAGTTGTTAATTTCAATGTATTTTAAAAATATATTATTTTTGCTTTTTAATGATTTAATGATTAAAATGTTCCTTTAGTTTTTTTTTTTTTTTTGTCATTCAACAATTAATATTTCAATTTTTTTATTAATATTTAGGAAGTGTTTTATTGTTTTTAAAAGTTATTGATTTTAATTTTTTAATGTTTTAATTCATCAAGTGTTTTAAACTTATTTAAGTGATTTTATTAATGTAATAGCAAGTGGTTTATTTTGATGTATTTTAAATATATATTTTACTTTTTAATGATTTAATGATTAAAATGTTCAATTTTTTTTTTTTTTTGTAATTTAACAAGAATTCATTTAGATTTGAGCATTTTTTAAATGAATTTATTGATTTTTAGTGTTTAATTTGTTAGTGTGTTTTTAGTTTTTTTTTATACAAATTAATTTATTTTTGTTACATTGATTTTAAATTTTATTAAGTGTTTTTTTTTTTTTCATTTATTTTAATGTAATTATTTTATTTAGATTTTTAATAATTTAAAAATATTTAATTTGACTCTTAATTTTAATTAATTTATTAAACAAATTAAAGTGTTTGTTTTTTTTATTGTACAAATATTTATTTTATTAAAATTATTTTAATAATTTTTAAGTGTTTTATTAAGATTTGCTGATTGAAAGTATATGAACCGCCCAAAACCACCGCGAAAAACCGACTTGTAAATTTGTATGAACATGGATGTGACTTTAGCAATCAGAGTTCATCTTTAGCTGCCTTTTCACTGCAAACAATATTTTCTTCTTTTTAATCTTGTTTTTGCATTTAAAAAAAAGGCAACGATGCTTAAAATGAGATTTACTTCAAGATAAATAGTGCATGATGATTTTTCCTGCCACACTGACAAATGTTTTTGTTTTTATTGTTGTCTTTAAGGATCAAGTTTACTATAGTTTATTAGAATTGTGCTTAAAACAACAACTATTTGTCAGGAAAAACAAAACAAAACAAAAAAAAGATCTTTCCTTACATAGTTTTGCTTCTCAAGTAAATGCATCTTGTTTTAAGCATATTCCTTCTGGAAAACTCCAGTGTTTCTGCAGTGCTGATGATGATGTTCTTCTCTTGTTGTTCTCCTCAGATATGTGTCACCAAGATGTCCACTCGCAGCTGCCAGGGATCCGACTCGGTCATCAAGCCCCTGGACACCATCCCTGAGGACAGGAAGGTGCGTGTGCAGCGGACGCAGAGCGGCTTCGATCCCTTCGAGAAACCGGCTGGTCAGGTGAAGCGCGTGCATTCGGAGAACAACGCCTGCATCAACGCCAAGAGCTCGTCCTCCGGGAAAGAGTCGCCCAAACTCCGCCGTCACTCCAGTCCCAGCTCCGTAAGTGTCTTCCTCATTAATTAGAGTTCATGATAGAGTGAGTTATGACTGCATGCCTAATTTGACACTCTGATCGTCCTTGATACGGCTCATTTATAAACCTCTATTAGAGGGTTGAAATGTGTTTTGCTTGGAGATATTGTTTGAGAGCTTCATTAGCTGCTTATTTGACCTAAATTATTTACTAAATTAGTTACTTTAAAGTTAATATTTCAGTAATTTAAGAACACATTTGCATGTTTATGGTTCTCTGATGTTGATTAATGCTCACATGCAGGTATACAATTAAAATCTCAAATCTTTTTATGTGTTTCATTCTGATTTGTTTTATTTGTTCTAAAATTATCATTTATTTTATCAGATTTTTCATTATGATTTTTTTAATAATATTATTATTTTTTTAATTATTTGATTAATTTATTTAATTTTACAGTTGTAAGATTTTTAGTTTATTTAGTTTTTTTCAGTTGGTTTATTTTATTGTACATTTATGATTATTATTTTTTTCATTTTTAGTATTTTTTTTTTTTTTTTTTTTACTTATTTGTAATTATACTTAATAATTTATTCAAGTGTTTTTATATAGAAATTTTATTTTGAGATTTATTTATTATAATTTGACTTTTTTCATTTTTAGTAAGTGTTTTTGGATTTTTTTTTTTTTTTTTACGAATATTTATTTTATTCTTTTTAATAATTTTAGTGATTTTATTTTTTTTTGTTTGTTTTAATAGCTTTACATACACTTTTTAAATTTTTTTTTTTTTTTTTTTTTAGTTTTAAGTTGTTTTTTTTTTTTTTTTTTTTTTTAAATTCTCTGTTGGTTTACTTTAATTGTACGATTATTTTTTTTCTTTTAAATTTTTAGTACTTTTTTCTTCCTTTTTTACTTATGTATAAGTTTTTATTTAATTTTTAATTTAAAATGTATTTATTATAATTTTATGTTTATTTATTTATTTATTTTTATTTATTTTATTCTTACTTTTTAATGTTTTTATTCATTTTAGTGAGTTTTTAATTTAGATTTTTCTGTTTTAAAATGATTGTACATACTCTTTGATTTTATTTTTTTTAGTTTGAAGTTTTTAATTTTTTTTCTCTATTGTTTTACTTTAATTGTACAATGATTTTTTTTCAACATTTTTACTTATTTGCAATTATACTCGATTTTTATTAATTTTAGGATTTTTTTTTATTTAAATGATTTTAAAATTGATTTTCATTTTACTTTTTAAAAAAAATTTTTTATATTTATTTCGTTCTTGCTTTTTAATGTTTTTATTCATTTTAGTGAGTTTTTTATTTAGATTTTTCTTTTTTAAATTATTTTACATACACTTTGATTTTATTCGTTTTTATTTAATTATTTAAAAATTAATTTTATTCAACATTTTAATAATTGTTTGTTTTTAGGTAGTTTAATTAGACTATTTTATTTTAAAAAATAGTCTAGGTGCTTTCTGAAGTATATAATTCCCAAAGCGAGGCACGTTTGACCTGAGAGAGGAAACTAAAGGTGGCCAGTTTGAAGAAAGCGTGCTGATTCACACCGATGAAAAATGGATGAGCGTAAGGCCAGATAGAAGGAGCGGAGAGAGAGCCTGACCTCTTTCCCATAACACACTTCTCCTTATCCGCCCACAGACCTTCTTATTTAGAAAATCCACTCAAACCTGTTCTCCACGGGGCCCCTGCACTCCCAACGCCTCAATCAGGATAATAAAGGGCGTGCTGAGGTGATATCAGTGCGGATGTGTTTACTGACGGTCTCTTAGAGACAGCTGGTGTCTGGTGTTGATAAAGCGCGCAGGGTTTGCGGTTACAGCCGCATCGGAGCAAGTGCTTATCCGGGAAGAGTCCGGTAATCTTTCACACTGATCGCTGCGGCTGCGGATCGGTGTCAGGCTGCAAACCTGATTACTGAAGAAACGCTGCGTTTTCAGGAGTATCACTGATGCTGTAAATTTGCTTTTCAGTCCGTCATGAAGGCATTTGAGTCGCATTCAGTGCATATTACTACACATATTACTCTGCTTAAAAAATAAAAAATAACATAATAAAGACAAATCAAAATCATAATATTAACTTAAAACCAATTATTGTAAAATAAAATTCTAAATAAAACACTTACTAAAGACAATTAAAATCGTACTATAAATTAAAAGATTTTTAAAATAAAAAAAAATGTAAATAAAACACTAAAAACATCTAAAATCATAATGAATAATTAAAATAAATAAATAAAAAACTAAATAAAACACTTACTAAAAACAAATAAAATCATAATATAAATTCAAATACTAAATCTAATTAAAACACTCAAAACAAACAAACAAAAAAAAAAAACCTAAACAAATAAAATCATAATTATTGTAAATTATAAAAGGTATTTTAACATTAAAAAGAATCCAAATACAAAAAATGTACTAAAATGAATAGCCATAAGGTACTATTAAAATAAATAATTTTAAAATAAAACCCTAATGTAAAATATTAACATGACTATATGATTTTAGTATTTTTTTAGTATTTTTTTTTTTGATTTTTATATATATATATATATATATATATATATATATATATATATATATATATATATATATATATTACAATATTTTTTTTATTAAGTGTTTTTATTTATTTTAATTGTACTTTTAATGACTAATCATTTCTGTAAGATTTTTTTATCTCTTTTTTAAAATTATAATTTTATTAATTTTTAGTATTTTTATTTTATTAATTGATTTTTAAATTTATTTTTACTTTTTAATAAAGGCATACTTTTTAGTGTTTCTGTAATGTTTCATGTAGTTAATTGTGGCGTTTTTGTTACTCGGTTTCGTTGTTATGTTTCGACTCAGGATATGTGGATAACAATTTATGCTACACAGAAACTTTTATAAAGCGAAAACATAAAATATTCACTTTCAATCTAAGAATGCGTCTCCCAATTACTGTATGTGATCTCACAGTCTGAAGTGTGTCATAGGAAATCAACATGTGCAGTCATGAATAATTAAGCAAAGCATCTTCTCACTGAGTCACCAGTGTAATACAGGTGTAAGAAAATGTGATATTCTGATGAAGATGAAAATAGCATGAAAACTTTAACCAGTTTCCTCCTACAATTAAAATGGGTGTCTATGATGTATGTTAAAATATAAACATACTGTACAAAATACAGTACAAATAGTGAAATATTACTATAATTTAAAATAGCTGTCTTCTATGTGAACATCTGTTAAAATGTAATCGATTTCTGTGATCAAATCTGAATTTTCAGCATCATTACTCCAGTCTTCAGTGTCACATGATCCTTCAAAAATAATTGTATGATGCTGATTTGAGAAACAATGTATTATATAATGTATGCATTCATTTTCATTATCTTATTAATTTTAAGGAAGTGTTTTTAAATGTTTTATTATTATTATTTTAATTATTTGTTTTAATTTTACTATTTTATGTTTTTATTACTCTTTAATTTAATTTTTTTTGTGTTTTTGTTTTTTTTAGATTTTTTTCAATTGGTTTATTTTAATTGTACTTTTTTTTTTTTTTTTTTCATTTGTACTAAGTTTTTTTATTTTTGAATTATTTGTAATTATACTCAATGATTTTATTCATTTTTTTAGGAAGTTATTTATTTTGATACAGGTGATTTCAGTTATTATTTTTGTGTACATTTAGAATAAATTTTGCTATGAAAGTTACTGATGAATTCTGATGCGTTCACAGATTTCATGCGCAAATTCATGCAACGAATGAGACCCATTGAGTCAGTCTGAAGTTCACCTGCACTCAGAGCGCTCACAGTAAAACCCTGCAGAGCACATTTCCTGTTTAACAGGAAGCAATTAATCAACTGCAGTTAAACAGCACAGGCTCATTAATACAGGGACGTCCTGCTGGATGAATCCTGGATCTGACCCAGAATCCCTGACCAACCGCACATCTGCTGCAGCATCATCCGCTAATAAAAACGTTTCTGTCTGTTCTGTTTCAGCCCACGAGCCCAAAGTTCGGGAAGGCAGATTCTTACGAGAAGCTAGAGAAGCTCGGTGAGGGATCCTACGCCACCGTCTACAAAGGGAAGAGCAAGTAAGTTCAGCTCCTCTCCATACAGACACCTCCCGATGGGGCCTTTAAAAATCTTACACTTGGTTTGATCAAATTCATCACTTTTTGATGAAGCTGTATTAAATCATAAAACACAGAATCCAAAAAAATTTAAACCGAAGGCACAAAATTTGGATAAAGTAAAACAGAACTTTGATGTAAAAAAAATATAAAAAAAAATGATTGATTTAAAAAAAAAAAAATCTTTCTGGATATTATTGATATTTTGGTTCCCACATTTCTTTCGTTTGTGTGAATGAGCTGCTAAAATAGTACAAAAAAAATCATACTTGTGTGACGAACTGAGAATATGGGGGGAAAAAAGGATAAAAATCATAATTGTGAGATATAATCTCAGAATTTTGAGGAAAAAAAAATCATGCTTGTGAGACAAACTCAACATTAAAAAAATCGGAGGAAAAAAATCATGATTGTGAAAAAACATTGGGGAAAAATAATAATTGTGAGACAAACTCAGAATTTAAAATGAAAAAAATCATAATTGTGAGATATAAACTCAAAATTTAGAAAAAACAGTTGGAGAAAAAAATCATAATTGTGAGACAAACTCAGAATTTAGAAAAAAAGGAGAAAAATCATAATTGTGAAATATAAACTCAAAATTTTGAAAAAACAATTGGAGAAAAAAAAATCATACTTGTGAGACAAACTCAACATTAAAAAACAATATTGGAGAAAAAAAATCATAATTGTGAGATACAAACTCAGAATTTAGGAAAAAAAAAACATTTGGCGGAAAAAAACAATTGTGAGACAAACTCAGAATTTTAAAAAATGAGAAAAGTCATAATTGTGAGAGATAAACTCAGAATCTTGAGAAAAAAAATCATACTTGGGAGACGAACTCAACAGTAAAAAAAATGGAGGAAAAAATCGTAATTGTGAAACAAACTCAGAATTTAGAAAAAAGCAATGGAGAAAAAAAAATCATACTTGTGAGAGAAACTCAACATTTAAAAAAAATGGAGAAAAAATATCTCACAGTTATGATTTTAAACTCAGAATTTAAAAAAGGAGACAAATAATAATTGTGAGATATAAACTCAGAATTTAGAACAAAAACAACTGGAGAAAAAAAACAATTGTGAGACACTAAAAAATTTAAAATTTAAGAATCATAATTGTGAGAGAAAAACTCAGCATAAAAAAATATGGAGGAAAACAAACTCAGAATTTAGAAAAAAAAAAAAAATATCATAATTGTGAGAGAAACTCAAAATTTAGAAAAAACAATTGAAGAAAAAAATCATACTTGAGATGTAAACTCAGAATTTAGAAAAAAATGGAGAAAAAAATCATTTAAAAAAATCATAAAAACCCCTTATTATACATTTTTTGTTATTATTAATAATTTGGTTCCCATATTTCTTTCGTTTGTGTGAATGAGCAGCTGGAAGTATAGTGTACACTCAAAAAAAGTGCTGGGCTGTTTTAATCCAACTTTGGATCAAATATGGACTAATCCACCTGTTGGGTAAAAAATGTATTTGAAAGATTTAACCCCACAGTTGGTTTAGTCCATATTTGACCCAACATAGAGTTTCCAAAATCGGAGTTCTCTGTGTATTTCCGGCTTGTTTATGATTAAAAATCCCTCATTATGCATACATCTTTTTCCCCTCTGGCTATTATTGGTATTTTGGTTTTACAAAAAACAGTAAATGGCATTTAAATCAACATTACCTCTTGTATTTTCTCTCTGAATTGCCCTGTCACAGGAAAGAAAGAGTAAGAACATTATTTAACAGATTCAATGTAGATTTTATTAGTACACGTCATTACACGTCTACACGAGTATTTAAACTTGCAGTCCCTGCTTTTCTGTTGAATGTGAGATGTAGCCTGTTTAATTAAGTGAAATAATTTGACACCTCATTTATTTTGAGATCGTATGGGTTTTGTTCTGGAATTGCTTGCGCTATTAATTTTATTTGTGCAGGACTTAAAAGGTCTTAAACTCCACAGAAACCCTGCTGTGTTTCTCTGGGTTCTTTGACTCGTTTAGTAACGGAACTGTAAGCAAAGACAGCAGCAGATAATTATTATGATGTGAAATCTGAAATCATTCTTCATATTGCTGTAATAAAAGCCAGAGCCTGAAACAACGCGTGTTGTATAAAATCCTTTCTGCTGGGAGCGTTTAACGCCTGTTTCTCCTTCACACACGTGCAGATGATTACTTTCATAAATTAAAATCTGGAAAATAAAATTCCAGCCAGCGTGAAATGAAATGTGCATTATTGTCAGTGTTTTTCATAGTAATGATGTTATTTGTGTGTAAGTTTATTATGACCTCCACATTCAGATTCACTCCACTGCCTCCAAATTGCATTTCATTGACTTAAAGTCACAGTAAATCACTCTTGACCTGCTTTATTGTCTTTAGACACGCTCCTGATCTCATTGGGCACAAACCATCACTGTCTTTTATACAAAAACACAAAACAGTTTTGTTATAGTTTTGCAGCACCTCTTAAATGACTTTTTTTTTTTTCCTGATGACACCATCAGTCCCTCCTGTCAAACAATAGTCTTGGAAAATAGTTATTTGGATAAAATCATATTACATACAGGGCTGTTTTTTTTTTTGTTTGTTTGTTTCAAATTCAGTGTTTTTTGTTTCAGTAGTGTTTCTGGATTCTGGTTTAATACTTTAATTAAATTATGATAATCAAAACTCATTCAAACAATTAATTAATAAAACCTTGCTTATAAAAATTTTAAAATATAACAATTCATAAAATGTAAAATAATAAATAATGATTTATTGCTACACATTTAATTTTGTATTTTATTTAAAATAATTTAAATAAAATATTTATATTTTATACAGTATTTTTTTTAATATAAAATATTTATATAATTTTCATATATATTATTTTTATTTTATTGAAATATTTATTATATTGGAACATATTCATTTTATTTAATGCTTTATTGCATTTTATTATACTTTAGTTTATTGTATATGCATTTTTATTTTATTTCTCCAAATTGTGTTATCTGTTTTAATTTTTCTAAATTGTGTTTTGTCATTTAATATAACTTTATCATAAAAACTTCATAAACAGTTTAATCAGTCTTTTAAAATAAAACTAGATTCAAATCATTCTGTTACAACAAATTGTGATGTTAAATTAAATATAATTATTATATATAATTATATATAAAAATTATATATAATTATTATATATAATTAAATAAATTAGACAGAACGATATGTAGGTTTTTTTTGTACATTTATATATTTATGCAAGTTGCCTTTTCTGACAAATGCAAAAAAAATGTATAAAAAATGATTTAAATAGATTAATTATAGAGAAAAATTCATATTATGATGATATATATTGCAATTAAATATGTAAATAATATTATGTATACTTAGGATCTTTGAATATATGGTTTTATATGGCAATTTATTTATTTATTTATTTGTGTTTTATGTATTTATTTATTAGTATTGTTTTTATATATTTTATATATATATATATATTTGGGGCATTTGGCAGACACTCTTATCAAAAGGTGGTTGTATTGCAAAAGTATACATTTTTATTTTATTTTATTTTATTTTATTTTATTTTGCCTTTTCTGCCAAATGCAAAAAAATGTATAAAAAATGTATGAAAAATGATTTAAATACATTAAAAAATACATCATATATTAGAGTGAAACATTTGTATTATTGTGATTTATATATATTACATTTAAATATATAAATAATATTATGTGTAGTTTGGATCTTTGAATACGTGTTTTCACGCTGCAATGTTATTTATTTATTTATTTGTTTATTTAAATTATTATTATTATTTTATGTATTTCTTTATTTATTTTTTGGCATTTGGCAGACCCTCTTCTCTTCAAGCGGCTTGCATTTCAATTTAAAGTATACACTTTAATTAGTTCATGTATTTCTTGCAAATCGAACCCATAACCTCAGAGTCTGATTTCCAGGGATGTCTATACAATGCATTCTTTTTAATACTAGCTTTGATGGATCAGTCCTGTGATACAGGTGAATATCAGACCTGTTGATGTGGTGTTGTGTTTGCAGGGTGAACGGGAAGCTGGTTGCATTGAAAGTGATTCGTCTGCAGGAGGAAGAAGGAACACCGTTCACTGCCATCAGAGAGGGTGAGTCTTTTCTTCACATATTATTTTTAATATATGTGTTTTAACATGGCCTTCATATAACAAAGAGAAACTAAAGCTGAAGTCTGGCACCTGAAAGCTCCTGCTGAAGCTGTGATGTTGTGAGTGAAGCGCAGCAGATTGTGAGCGCGTGAGAATCTCTCTGCTCTCACCTTCAGCGCTGTCACTGCATTTTAATTGCGCTGCCTGTTTTTGATCTGCGTGATCCTGGGCTGATCATCCGGGGCCGTGCGGATCAGAAAAACGCTTTGAAAACTGAACTAATTCAGCAATTTACTGGAGATGTTCAGGCCGGCAGAACGTGAGCGGAATGAGAGAGAAACGTCGAAACGCTCTGTTCACACTCCTAGTGAGCTGACTACATAGGCAGGATTTTAAGATCTGATTTTGAACAAATTGAAGGTTACATTGCATGTGTTTCTTGTGTAGAATGATTTTCAGTGTGAGAACAGATCATGAGCAACATCCTGCTCTTACGAAACTGTGCTGAACAAACAAGTGCATGAGTCACTGCTTAAAATCAACCTGCTCGTGTTCAGCTTCAAGACAGTGTTTCTAGAAAAGCATAAAAAATCTGCTTAAAAAGTAAAATAATAAAAAAAGTTTCTGAGCTTAATCAGTGACAAACAAATGAGAAAAGAGCTAAAGTTAGTCATTGCTCAGTGAGGATGTTACTGCAAGGGCACAGTGATTTATGCTGTCAAGTATTTTGTTATTTTTATTTTATTTTAATTATTTAATTTTATTTAATAAAATATTAAATGAATAATAATTAATATATACAAATTAACAAATAAATGTTATTGTTTTATTCTCAATTCAATGTTTTAATTACTTTGTTTTAATTCCTAAAAATAATTAAATAAATTATTAATAAATAAGTCTAAAATAATTTTTTATTGCATTTAATTTTACTTCACTTTATTGTACATTTTTGAATATTTACTTTCTTTTTTATATTTTTCTAAATGTTATTATTATTATTTATAATGTTTATTTTTTTATTATTTATAATTATTATAATTCTAAAAATATTATTATTATTACATCATGTTGTTCTGTCCCTGTTTCATTTTCTGTCTTGCTTTTTTATGAAACATAGAAGGAGAATATCCAAAATTTGTTTTTTTAATACCGCAAGTGCACAGTTGCAATTTATACTGTCAAGTATTTTGTTATTTTTATTTTATTTATTTTTTATTTATTTAAAAAAATCCATACATACAAATTAACAAATAATTTTTTTTTAATTTATTTTAATTTCTGTTTTAATTACTTTATTTCATAAAAATAATAATTTGATGTGAAAATACGTTAATAAATAAAAATCTAAAAAAATTTCACTTAATGTTTTATTGCATTATATTTTATTTCAGTTTATTGTATGTTTTTGAATATTTACTTTCTAATTTACTTTTTCCTAATTATTATTATATATAATGTTTGTTTATTTTTTATTATTTATAATTGTTATAGTTATTATTATTATTATTATCATTATTTAGTGAGGGATTGACAGTCAGTATAAAGTTGATCAAATCCATTAATGATATTTATAGATATGGTGAATGACGTCACTTCCTGTTGGATGATTCCAACAGGAACTGGCTTTTGTTATTTAAAGTGTTTTTACAAAAGACTAACAGAATGGAAAGTGAAATGTCGATATAGTCAAAAAATCTTAAAAATGATTTTATTAAATGTAGTTCATTGAATATTCAGTATTTTCCTATATGATGTATATGACGGCAGGATTGACCCACGTAACGCACATCATTCCTTCATTTTACTCACAATCTGAGCTTTCATTTTGCCCTTGAAAAAGTAATCGTATTTTCCAGAGTCTTTCAAATCTGTTTACTGTTCCTCATGAAACGCACTTTGAGTGTTTTGCTCCGTCTTTGTAGTAAATTAAACCGTTCTGAGTGTTTTTCTACTCAACTGAGATGAGATTTCTGTGTTCTACAGCAATTCTGTTTTGTAATGCAGAGAAAAACGCATTGATCTGAGAAACATGGCAAACACGCTCATAAAACATCAATGTAAACCAGCGCTTTGCTACTGACTTCTGAGGATTGATGATTAGCTTTAATTGCAGTGTTCATGTGTAACTCATTAGCTGAAATAATAGACAGAAAGCTTAGAGAGCTGTTTCCTCTGTGTTTCTCACAGATTTATGAGAAAAGTATAAGTCGTGGGCATTGATTAGTGTATTAATGAAGCGTTTGTATTTGTGTTTGTGTCCAGCGTCTCTGCTGAAAGGCCTGAAACACTCCAACATTGTGCTGCTCCACGACATCATTCACACCAAGGAAACCCTGACGCTGGTCTTTGAGTATGTGGTGAGTATCAGACCTGCTCCGCTTTGCTTCCTGTACGAGTAGTGTTTCATTCATTTCATTTTCTGTAACTCCACTCTCAAATGTCAGAGTGTTTTCACGTCCCGTCTTCTATTTCTGTGCATCACGGGCCGCTGTGTCTCGTGTTTGTGATGCTTTATATGTGCTTTAGTCAGCATTACTCCAGCCTGAAGGTTTTCTTGCGCTTTGAAGTTTCAGTCCTGTTTCCCGAACCGATCGCTCTCTCCGTCCTGCAGCTCTGGCCCCATACAGAGATGCAATGAGATGCAGCCGCAGGCATCAGAGCTGCCAATTAATGCGCAGGAATAATTCAAGCAGTCATTTATACTGTCAAGTATTGTGTTTTATTTTATTTTATTTTATTATTTTTATAAGTATTTTATTTTATAAAATAATTAAATAAATAATAATTAATACATAAAAATAACAAATATATGTTATTTTATTTCACTTCTAAAGCTTTAATTATTTTATTTCATAAAAATAATTAAATAAATAATAATAAATACCTAAAAATAATTTACAAATAAATTAATAATAAATGAAAATGTACTTTATTGCATTTTATTTTACTTCAGATTATTTGCTTTTATTTTCTTCTTCTTCTATTTATTTTTATTTTTTATATTATTATTATTAAAATTATAATTTCTTATAATATTATTATTATTAATTATTATTATAGCTCAGTGAGGGATTGACAGTGAGTCAGTGGTGCGACTTCTGTTGTCATTTACTCGACCACATGCCGTTCTGGCCCTGTTTGACTTGCAGACATTTTTTTCTTTTAGTTTCTTATTTAGTATTATTAATATTTGCTTGTTTTTTTTATTATTTATAAATAATTAATTCATACAATACAGTGATTTATACTGTGCAATATTTTTTAGTTTTTTTTAAAAAAAAAAAAATGTTGCTTTTTATTTTAGTTTATTGTACTTTTTTTATTATTAGTTTTTCATAATTTCATATTATTATTATTATTATTATTATAATTGTTGTTATTATTATTATTGATAAAAGGCTAATTAATAGTTATCTCATAGTTCACCTCGTGTTCATATTAGTTATTTTGATAGTCACAAAGGAGATTTTAGGAATTGCAAAATTGCAAAATTGCAAAAAAAAATAAATAAAAAAATGCCCAAAAAAACTAAATAGACCATAATATTAGTGCATAAGATGTATATTCCAGGTCTTCTGTAGTCATATGAAAGATTTGTCTGTTGAACAGACTGAAAAAATACATTTAAAGCTCTTCAGTTTGAGTTAAATTCATTGTCGACTATTTTGATGATGATTTTATGGTGGTTTTGTTTTGAAATGGTCACTCTGTACTGTTGTTGCATGGAAAAGAGCTGTAATATGGGTGTAATATTGAAAGGTTTGTGTTCAGTCTTAATGTTATCTGGCAGAAACTGAGAGAGAGAGATGGCGTCGTGCGCTGGTAGGAGTGATGTGAATGTGAGAATAAGGTAAATCATTAATGTGATCATTTATTACAGTCCCGTTTGCCTCTGTGCTCTCTTAAAGGTCCCGTTTAATGTCTGAAGCAGCTTTAGAAATGCCAGTGTAAGTGTTAATGAGCCTAACGGGACGACCCGTGTCTGTCTGTAGGGAACGTCTGGTCAGGAGCTTCTGATTCTCTTCCCGGCTGGATAAAGAAAAAAAACTGCCTAAGGATTTTAGCTGGTCTGTCAGATTTATTTGGCTGCTGTGGTTTGCTATTTTTAGAGTCCTGAGCACATTTTATTTTATTTTATTTTATTTTATTTTATTTTATTTTATTTTATTTTATTTTATTTTATTTTATTTTATTTTATTTTATTTTATTTTATTATTTGTAATTTTTTTTTTTTACATTTTTAGTAGTTTAAATATATTTTTTTATATTTATAAAATATTTATTTTTAGTATAAAAATATTTCTATAATTTCTTATATGTATTAGTTTTATTATACTGCAATATTTTTTTTGTGTATATGTGTGTGTGTGTGTGTGTGTGTGTGTGTGTGTGTGTGTGTGTGTGTGTGTGTATATATATATATATATATATATATTCATTTTAATTCATTTTAATACTTTATTGCATTTTATTATACTTTAGTTTATTGTACATTTTTGATAGTGTTAGTGTCTTATTTATTATTACTTGTAATTGTTTATTTTTATGATTTATAATTGATTAATTATACCTATAATAATAATAATAATAATAATAATAATAATAATAATTTTGAAAAATAAAATAATTGTATATATAATAAACATATATATTTATTTATTTATTGTATTTGACCTAAAAATTGGGCTTCATAGTCTAAATCTTTGAAGGTGACCAGTGGAACAATTAGTAAGTCAGTTACGTCAAAAAGGTCCAAATAATTGAGAAGCTTTATGTAATTACAGTATCAATCGCTGATCACTGACAGGATACTCTGTTATCTAACATGACTAAAACACAGACATG
Organism: Labeo rohita; assembly: GCF_022985175.1. NCBI lineage: Eukaryota > Metazoa > Chordata > Actinopteri > Cypriniformes > Cyprinidae > Labeo > Labeo rohita. The sequence goes on from NC_066884.1 coordinate 1,091,202, forward strand.
TTTGATTTGGATGGATTTGAAATTACAAAGTTTATCTTTAAAACATGATTTTACTTCTTCAGTGAAAGCTAGAGCTCCTCTAGAGAGGGATTCAGACATGAATTAGTTCATTTGCTCATTAATACTGACCCGTACAGTACGAAAAACCAGACACTGAGTTAAAGGTCAGGAGAACATGACCTTTCCAATTAACTCAATACATTTATGTTCCCAGCACACATTAAAATAATTGTCCACTCAAACGATATGCGCACTTGACTTTTAAATAAAATGCACATTTAATTTGAGAGGACCGTTACATGGGCAAGATGTCACGAGTTAATTGGATCTGAAAAAGGAAAAAAGGAATGTCAAGAAAACAGGTTGTAGGTTAAAACGCATGTCAGCCTTGATTGATTCAGTCCTTCATAGGAAAAAAATACTTGTTTTTTTCCTCTCTAAATGTTGTGATATGCATTTTATTTTATTTTATTTTAGGGTCTTGAACATTTTATTTTATGTTTTATTTAATTATTTTGCTGGTTTTAGGGTCTTGGGCACATTTTTATTTTATTTTTTATGTTGTTATTTTTTATTTTATTTAATTGCTGTGGCTTGCTGGTTTCAGTGTCTTGAGCACTTATTTTACTTTATTGCATTTTATTTATTATTTTGCTGTGGTTTGCTGGTTTCAGGGTTTTGTGTACATTTTATTTTATATTTTATTTTATTTTGCTGTGGCTTGCTGGTTTTAGGGTCTTGAGCATTTATTTTATTTTATGTTTTAGTTAATTATTTTGCTGTGGTTTGCTGATTTTAGGGTCTTGGACACATTTTTATTTTGTTTTTATTTTTTATTTTATTTTTTGCTGTTTGCTGGTTTTAGAGTTTTTTTCAGCATTAATGTTTTTTTTTTATTTTATTGCTTGGTGGTTTCGGTGTCTTGAGCACATTTTATTTTTTAGAATTTATATTTTATTTTATTATTTTTATTTTATTAATTTGCTGTGGCTTGCTTGTTTTAGGGTCTTGTGCACTTTTTATTTTATTTTTTGTTGTGGTTTGCAGGTTTTGGAGTCTTGGGCACAAGTGTTATTTGTTTTATTTTATATTTAATTTTTATTATATTTATTTATTTCTTTATTTATTTTATTGTTACGAGGTCAGTGTCAGAGACTTTGCTATCGTTCCTTCATTAGCCTTGTTTTGCATTGTGTGCTTTTCTCATTCTACCTGTTGTCTCTAACAGATTTCTTTTTACTCTAGTAAACCGTATTTTCCCCAGAAATGTACATCTTCTGGCTAAATTGGATGAGCGTGAGATTGCGGCGCGGCTCTGATTTATTCATGAGGGCTAAGCTAACACGTCGGGTGTCAAAGAAAACAATCAAAAGGCGAAGATTGGACAGCGGCTCAGCTATTGATAGCGCGGGTCCGCTGAGAGACGCGCGCCGGAGCTTTAGATATTAATCTGAGCCACCGCTGAGCCTCATTTCACTCAGAAAATACACCCGCGTTTAGACGGGCGCCGCTAACAAACACAGGGTTTCGCGGCGAGGAAATCAATTGATTTTGCGTGGCGAGCGGTTAATGATGATTGACAGCGACGGACAGGCGAAGCTGAAGCGCGTTTGAGCGCGCGACTGCATTATTCATGAAAGGAAACGCGTTTATCTGCGGGTGTTTGCAAATATCAGCGGCCGTCCAACCACACAAAATCACAGACTGAGCAGAGCATTGTGGGTAATTCTCGCTCCCGCGGGCTGTGTTCACATGCACCGCCACGCACACCTCCAGACAATCACTGAAGAAAGAGACACACAGACAGGAAATGATTCCCGTTTGACACAGGAAGTGACAGTCGCGTCTGGTTTTGCTGTCAACTCTCACTTGCAGGAAAAATGACCCAGAAACTCTTTGTGTCCATGAGCTCATGACGTGTTTTTGTACCCTCTTTGGCTACAAAGGCAACATTTTAAGTGCTCATGATAAGGCTAATCCACATTATGGTTCTGTAGAAATTCCCACAATGCATTGCAGTGAAAAATAAAATCATCCAAGATGGTCTTCATTGAGCATTGAGCACTGAAAATTCAAAGTTTTATTTAATAAAATAAAAATAAAAATAAATATAAATAATTCATTATTTATATATATATATTTATTTATAAATTGAATAAAGAGAAATAACAATAAATCTAATAAATATATTAAACATTTGTTATTGTTATTACTATTTAAATGCACATAATAATTACATAATAAATAATGAAAAATATCAGATACTTTTTTTAAAATTATTATTATTATTATTATTAAATAATAATAGTAATGATAATAATAAATAATTTAATGTTTTATTTTAGTTTAATAATGAAATAATAAATAATGAAAAAATAATAATTATAATTTTTTTTAACAATTATTAGTATTAGTTAATAGTAAATGGATTTCTTTAATAAATAGTTTTCTTTAATTGAAAGAAATTAAATCAATACAATTTCATTAGTTTAATAATTAATTAACAAATAATAAAAAATATTAAATATCTTTAATAAAATCAACAACAACAATAATAAAACATTATTTTAATTTAATAATAAAATAAAAATAATGAAAAAAACTAATATAATATATTCAAATATATTTAAAAATATATTGTTAATAATAAATTATTTTAGAATTAAATTATTATTTAATGTTTTAGTTTAATAATGAAATGATAAATAATGAAAAATTATAAATGTTTAAATAACGTTTATTATCATTGCTATTATATAGTAATAATAATAAATAATTTTAGTTAATGAAGAAATAATAAATAATGAAAAATTACAAATATGATAAATTTATATAATAATAATAATAATAATAATAATAACAATTAATAATAATTAATAATAATATATTGTTATCATTTAATAATAAATGGTTTTAGTTCATTTTAAATGAATAAAACGGTCTATTATAAAATTATTTAATCATAAAAATAAATAAAAACTCAAATTTTCCTTTTTTGAACCACTAACCTTTTTAATCTACTAATCTCTATGTAAAAATAAAATACTGATGCTGCCATCTTTGTAAAATCACTTTGTTCTCCTGTAATTTGCCTCTGAATCTCAGGTGTAATTTTTATCTCTACAAAACAGAGCATTACTCATTAAATATGCATCCATGACATTTAATATTCTGGCTTCCGTCACTATTTATATTACATAATCAAAAATTTTAGATGAGAAAGTTTCTGAAATATGGTTGATGTGTAATTTAAATTTAATTAAAACTGCTGTATTTGAGCTATTGTGTTGTTGCGGTGTGTTTTTCTGCATATTAGTGTATTTTGAGTCAGTTCTCTAGGTTTTATTAAGTCTGTGTGTCCTGTAAGTGTCTCACGTCCCTCTGTTCTCTCTCTCTGTCTTCAGCACACAGATCTGTGTCAGTACATGGACAAACATCCCGGCGGCCTCCATCCGGACAACGTCAGGGTGAGTGAGACGCCGCTCTCTGCTTGCTTTGTTGTTTAGACTGCTTGTGAGTGATTTCATGATGAAGCGAATTTCAGATTTACTCTCCTCTAAAAGTCAGCGTTGGCTTGATCAGCTCATTTAGTGTCTATTCCTTGTCCAACAGTGTGTGTGGGGCTAGTTTACAGTTCAAGTTCAAGTTTCCAGCATGTTTTATAAGTATTTTCCTCTTGGGTAAAGACCTTCCAGGCCTCTTTAATTCCCCATGTGATCCGTTGTGCGGTCAGAAGTAGAGCAGGAGTTGTGTGGGTTCAGACTCTGACCCATTTTACCGTCCTCTCCTGCTCTTTGTCTGTCAGACGTGAGCGTGTGGAGCATCAGGGCCTTCAGTGTGAGGCTCTTCAATCAGTCATTCCTTCTTTAAAACATGACGTCTGAGCATCTGTATCTGTCCGTGTCAGTGTTTAATTAAGCAGTGAGACCACACACTGCCAGTAAATGTGTTTTCTTGAGCTCTGAAGGAAGAAATGAGCAGGCAGGACAGACTCATGACTACATCTGAGGTTTGTGGGATGTTGTAATATTTTCTAATAACCCAGTTTAATCTGCAGAGTCACTTAAAATACAGAACCAGACTTTCCGGAATATAAATTGTGTGGGTTTTTTTTTTTCTTTTTTATCATCTGAAATGTGCTGTGATTATATAGTTTGAAAGCATTTAACATCAAGCATGCAGATTGTTCAAAGCCACACATTTGGATTTATTTGTGTATTGCATTTTATACACATTGGTATTGTCTGTAATGAATGCTAATCTGAATGCCTTTATATTTAAAGGATTTGTTGTGAATTTTGCATCATTGTAGTATTTATAATGTTTGTAAATGTAAATTTTTAATTTCTGAATTTAATAGTACAATATGACTTATACACTGAAACGTACACGTAGCAAGGGGTTTTCTTAGTTATATAATAAATAAAAATAAAATTAACAGAATAGAAAAAGAATAGAGCAAGCTAATGTTAAAGGCCTTTTTAAAAATATTTTTTTATTTGTAATAAATAAAAAGAAAACAAATAAATAGAATACAAAAAGAATAGAGAATCTAGTGTTAGTTTTTTTAAGATAAGATATAAGATTAGATATAGAGAATAGAATAGAGAATATAATAGATAATAGAAATAATATAATAGAGAATAAAGAATTATTGTATATATAAATTAAAACAAATGATTGTTTTTATTATTAATAATAAATTATTTAATAATTAAAATGTAAAAATAAAAATATATATTTAAAAATGTTTTATTATTATTTAATGTAAAAATACATTTAAATATATTATTTAGTAATTCAATAATATTATTTCATGTGTGTGTGTGTTTTATATTGAATATAAAAAAAATGTTTTTTTAATGTTTTTTTCAGTTTTAGTTTGTTAACTATAATAACCTTGGTGCAGAACTTAGATTTCTTGTTTTGCAAATTTACATTTTTTTTTCTTTTGCAAATGCTTTTATCCAAAGTGAAATCTGGAGATTGGTTCATGCATTGAACCCATGACCTAATCGTTGCAAGCACCATGATTTACTACTGTTTTACCTACTGTGGTCTCGTTGACATCGCTAGTCGATTCGCTGATTACGACAGCATCATATTCTGATGCCTCCTCTCAGTATTTTCAGTTAGTTAGCTGGAGAAGTGACAGATGGAAAGTAGTCATGTTTTTCCTTAATGTATTTGACATAAATGGAAAATGCAGTTTTTATATGGCTAAAATGCTCCGTGAAATCAATTATAAAATCAATGTCTTCATAGAAGGTTGCAGTGAAAGAGCAGTGAGTTTGTATTTCATGTTGTGTCAGAGCGAAAGTGAGGCGTGATGGAGCGAATGAGGCCAGCGAGCAGAAGTTGCTTATGTAATTCATCAGCTTTTTGTCACTGTGGATTTACATAAATAAAGTATTTATCCCGTTCGCTCCCTCAATGAGATTCAATCCAATGGAGAATTCATGAGAAATGACGAGCAGACAGAAGAGAATGAGAGCGGCTCACCTGAAACAGGAACGGCCTGCGGTCGGTGTTCATGCACAGGATTTGTTTCCCAAACCTCACAGTGCTACAGTATGGAGAAAATCATGACAGGTTGCATTTTACAGGGGTTTCACAAACTTTAAAGAACATTTTTGACCGGGATTCACCTGTGGATTCAGGTTTATGAAGACAGTGAGCTTCAGAGAATGGTGTTATGGTTATTATAATGTCTTATTTTTCATGAATGTAGGTAAGGCAAGCATTAGCCAATGTTGAGATTAGTTTGTATTGTTACTTGTGTTACTTTTGGCAAGTATTTTATCCAAAAATGTTGTAATTTTTTTTTTTTTTTTTTACTTTTAACATATTGAGCTATGAAATATATAACATTTTTATAAAATTAAAATAATATTTAAAAAATAAATAAAATGATAAAAGCATGTGTGTATATATTTATAATTTTATTATTTTTAAAATATTCTTTTAATTTATTAACATTTTATATATTTTATAGCTCAATATGCAGAAAACACTACATCAAATTACATTTTATATACATACATCCACATGTATACTGTTTAATAGTGATAGAATAATATATAATATATAATACTGTATGCATTTTTGTTTTAGTTTGCGTTAACTATAATAACCTTGGTACAGTACTTGCATTTCTTATTTTGTAAATTTAATTTTTATTTATTTTTTCCTTTTGCAAATGCTTTTATCCAAAGTCAAATTTACGGATCAGTTCATGCATTTCCTGGAAATCGAACCCATGATCTTATGCAAGCACCATGTTCATCCAAAGAAAAAAAAAAAGTATCATTTTTTTTTTTTTACTTAGTTTAATTTAGCGTTTTTGGCATATTGAGCTGTAAAATATAAAATACATATTTTATAAAATTAAAAGAATATTTAAAAAAAAATAAAATAATAAATGCATGTATATATTTATCATTTTATTATTTTTAAAATATTCTTTTAATTTATTAAAATTTAATATATTTTATATTTTTAGCTCACTATGCCGAAAACACTAAATTTTATATACATTCAGCAACATGTATATACTGTTTAATAGTGTTAATAATTTAATAGAATAATAATGTATAATATTGTATGCATTTATACATATACAGTAGTTATTATTATTTACACAATATTTATTTTATATTGCTTTTTGTTTTATATTTTATATAATAATTATATAATAATATTTTTGTATAGATGCTTAATGCATTTTACTCTGCACAATGACAATCATGTGTTTTTAGCTTGCAGTAAAACAAAATAGATATCTAACAATTATCTAATGCAGCGTTTAACGATTGAATATTTCTTGTTTTGAGGATGCAAGGGTAAACATCTTTAGTGTATTAAGTAAATGATGAGTTGTTCAGTAGTTAATGCATCTTCTGGTCACTTGTGTTGTACTTCATCAGTCTGTTTTTAACATAAGAGCTCGTCCTTAGTGTCTTAATGATTTCTGGAGCGCTCGTCTTTAACAGTCAGACTCGCCGCCTCCTCAAGCATCATTTCATCAGATCCAAAATGGATGCTAAGTGGAGATTAGCTGCCGCAGTCACGAACAAACGCGGCACACAATGGTTGGAGTTTTAATTCTGCCCATTAGCTGGAGCTGATTCATTTGCTTAGATCTGCGCTAATAAAAGCCATTAGACTCTGGGCCGCAGGTTGGATGGTATTAGCATGTGAAAGGGAGCGCTCAGGGTGCTAGCTGCTAATGTAATTACTGGTCAAGCAGCAGAGAGACGGGCCGCGGGCGGCAGACGTCCCACACCAGACCCCGTTTCTGGGCCGGCGTCCAAAGCAGACCTCCTGTGCATATGCTGATCTCGCTCCAGAAATAACACGAGATCTTCACAATGCTCGTTACTCAGAATATACCGGTGATTCGCCCAATGTGTTGGGCTGCTTTAATGTGAATGCTTATGTGAATTTATTGATATGGACAGGCGGAAGCACCTCAGGAGACAAATGCTTTAGACCAGAGCGTCTGCTACAATCTGAACTACTGTATCTATCCGTTTGTCCATCATCCATCTGTCCTATCATTGTTTTAACCTTCGTTCTGTCTGTCTAATCTGTTCAACTTTCCACCGTTTTACTGTTGTGTCATTTGTTGTGTAATTTATTATTTATTATTTTATAATGCGTTCTGTCTATTGTTCAGTCTATCTTTTTAACATTTGTTTTGTCTGTTCATTCTGTCTAATGTTTGTTTGCTAATTTTATTGTTCTAACATTTTTTTGGTCTGTCGTTTGTTCTGCCTCGCATTCTAACATCTGTATGGTCAGTTCTAATGTTTGTTCTCTTTGTCATTTTAACCTTCGTACTGTTGTTTAAATGTTCATTCAGTCTTGTTCCGTTCCAACATTCGTACAGTCTGTTGTTCTAACATTCATTCATTCTCATGTTTGTTTGGTCTATCATTCTAACATTCGTTCAATTCTAATATTCGTACAATCTATTGTTTAACTTTCATTCAGGTCTGTCGTTCTAATGTTTGCGCAGTTGTAACATTCGTGCGGTCTATTGTGCCGACGTTTGTTCGTTCTAATGTTTGTTTGGTCCATCGTTCTAACATTTATTCAGTTCTAAGTTTCATTCAGGTCTATCGTTCTAACGTTTGTTCGTTCTAATGTTCCTACGGTCTATTATTCTAACATTCGCTCATTCTAACGTTTGTTTGATATATCATTCTAACGTACATTCAGTTCAAATATTTGTTTGGTCTATCATTCTAACATTCGTTCAGTTCTAACATTTATACAGTCTGTTGTTCTAACTTTTATTCAGGTCTATCGTTCTGATGTTCGTTCACTTCTAACATTCATACGGTCTATTATTTTAACATTCGTTTGTTCTAATGTTTGTTTAGTCTATCATTCTAACATTCGTTCAATTCTAATATTCATACAATCTATTGTTCTAACTTTTATTTAGGTCTATCATTCTAATGTTTGTTCACTTCTAACATTCGTGCGTTCTAAAATTTTTACAGTCTATTGTTCTAATGTTTGTTCATTGTAATCTTCATTCGGTCTATCGTTCTAACATCCGTTCAGTCTATCATTCTAACAGTCGTTCTAACTTCTAACATTTGCACAATCTTTGTTCTAACGTTCATTTGTTCTGTTGTTCTAATGTTTACTCAGTTCTAACATTCGTACGGTCTATTGTTCTAATGTTTGTTCGTTGTAATCTTCGTTCGGTCTATTGTTCTAACATTCGTTCAGTTCTAACATTTGTACAAACGATTGTTCTAACATTCATTTGGTTTAAATATTTGTTCAGTCTATCATACTAACGTTCTAACATTTGTACGATTTATTTTTCATTGTGATGTTTATACGGTCTATTGTTACAACATTTCTTCGTTCTAATGTTAGTTTGGTCTATTGTTCTGATGTTTGTTCGTTCTAATGTTTGTTTGGTTCATGACGTTCATTCAGTTAATTTTCGATCAGTCTATCGTTCCAACGTTCTTTCAGTTCTAACATTTGTTCGTTTGGTTTACTGTTCTAATATTTGTTCAGTGCAAATATTTGTTTGGTCTGTCATACTAAGGTTCTAACATTCATATGGTCTATTGTTGTTTTGTTTGTTTGTTTGTTTGTTGTAATGTTTGTCTATTGTTCCAAAGTTTGTTCGGTCCATCATTCTAATGTTCATTCAGTTCAAATTTTCATTCAGTTTATCGTTCTAACGTTTGTTCAGTTCTAACATCCAATTGGTCTATCATTCTAACAGTTGTTCAGTTCTAACTTTGTACGATCTATTGCTCTTGCGTTCATTCTGTCTATTGTTCCAACGTTTGTTCGGTTCTAATATTTTTACGGTCTGATGTTCTAACATTCGTTCATTCTAAAGTTTGTACAATCTTTTGTTCTATCGTTCATTTGTTGTAATGCTCGTTCAATCTGTCATTCGAATGTTCGTTCAGTTCTAATATTTGTGCTGTCTATTGTTCCTACATTCGTTGTTCAATTAAACAACAATTAATTGTTGTAACGTTCATTCAGTTGTTACATTCGTATGGTCTGTCGTTCTAACATTTGTTCAGTCTATCGTTTGTTCTGTCTATCAATCCAACGTTCAGTGTATCATTTGGCATTTATTCAGTCTGTTGCCCTAGCGTTTGTTCGGTCTGTTATCCGAACATTCATTCTAACGTTCATTCAGTGTATTGTTCTAACATTTGTTTGTTCTGTCTATTCTAACATTCGTTCTGTCTATCATTCAGTCTGTCATTCTAACATTCATTCGTTTTGTTCTAACGTTCATTCTGTCGGTCATTCTAACATTTGTTCTAAGCTTTGTTTTCAAGTTTAATGCTGCAGTCACAGTTCAAGCCTTAAACCATCTGAGGAAACAAACAAAGCCTTACATTTGGAGACTCAATCAGTGGCCTAAATTGTTGTGCAATTTTGCTAATGATTGAGTAATTACAAATAAAGCCATATACTGATGTTCTTCCCTCGTAAACCTTCTGCTGGACGTCACATTCAGGAAGAGAGGACTATCATGTTGCAAAGCATCAGAAGTAATTTGATCTAAGTGAGGGTTTTCTGCTGTCAGAGGCTCACTACCCTGCTGTTGTTGTGTTTCAGATACTGCTTTAAGTTTCTATAGCCCCATAACGCACTCACAATCTATATACTATCTTTAATCTTTTACTATTTATATATTCAATATTGATGATGAATCATTGTTTGAAATTTATACAAATGTATATTTTGAGAATTATCAGTATCAATCCCATTGGAATGAATGGAATTAGAATTCCTTTGAATTTTTAACTTATGATTTCTCAAAAACAGCCCAAAAATAAATATGCATTTATGCATCTCTTCTTGGGAATGGATGGGAATCACTGGCCCTTTTGCTTCGTATCCCATCGCCGTGAGATCTTCCCATGTCAGTGAAGAGCTGGACTCGTGAGACTCGCTGTACATCAGGAGAGCAGGTGTGGAGCTGATGGTCCATTGATACAGCACATTAAAAACCACAGCGCTTTCAGTCTCTCTGCTCCTCTAAACGACGAGTCGCTCTGACTCTCCAGCAGATGTGAGAGACTCTGGCTCATTTAGCAGCCATCCTGCTTCACCCACCACAAACCTTAAGACTTCTATAAAATCAAACACTGAATTTCTGCTTTACACTGGATTTTATCCACTGTGGTCTTATTGGATGGCAGATAATTGGTCATTATTGCAAAATAAATAGAAAATAAAGGTCGCCCAGTCAGCAGAAATGATTCATTTGGTCTTTGGTTCCATATCAGACAGACGGTTTGTATTTAAGTCTATCAGTTTAATGAGGGAGAAAAACCGTGCTGTCAGGAGTTTCAGAGATCAGTTCACACAACATCCGGACATATTGCGTCTCTGAGTTTTGTGTGGTTGCTAGATTGTGTCTGTTTTATTGTAATGGTTTTCTGGGTAATTGATAGGTTGTTTTGTTGCTAGGGTGTTCTGGGTGGTTGCTAGGCTTTTCTGGCTGTTTCTGGGTGTTTTCAGACCTGGACCTGAACTCCACAAAAAGCTGGTTATCTGGTTATCATCATCTTCTTCTTCTTCTTCTTCTTCTTCTTCTTCTTCTTCAATAACTTTTGGAAAATAGACTTTTATAGTAAGTATATTATTTTTATGATACTAATTTTTAAAATTTAATAAAATGAAAATATATACAACATTAGTAATAATACTAATAATAATAATAATAATAATATTTCACAACAGTATTTTATTAGATTAAAATGTAATATGTAAATGTTAGTTAAAATATAATTATTATTTTTCATCTTTATAATTTAAAATAAAAATGCAACAATGACAATAATAATAAAAAAAATAATACTAAATAATAATAAAATATTACATTTTATTTTACAATAGTATTTTATTATAGTAAATAGTTAAAATATTTATTATTATTATTTTTATTATTAAATAACTTTTGAAAAATATACTTTTATTTTTTTCATGTTTATAATTTAATAAAATGGCATTTTTTAAACAACAGTAATAATAATATTTCACAACAGTGTTTTATTAGATTAAAGTGTAATTATTTTTCATTTGTACAATTTAAAATAAATGTTAACAACGACAATAAAAATACTACTACTACTACTACTACTATTACTAATAAATGGGATAATAAAGGGATTTTTATAAAAAAATATATATTATAAATTATGTATACAGTCTTCTTTATATTAGTATTAGTAGTATTATTACATACTAGATTTTTTTACAGTACAATTTTATTTTTATGATAGTAAAAAATAATTAATAATAATAATAATAATAATAATTATAATTATAATTATTATTATTATTATTATTATTATTATTTTTGTTCATCCAGCGGATGGAAACTGCATCTGAACACTTAGTAAAGTAACTAGTAGTGATGCATGAGAGAGCTGAGGCTCATAATCAAACACCAATATGAGCTCATATGTTAATGTGGAATTATTGATGAAGTCTTAAGATGGATCATCAGTCCGATATGGAGATATGGCTGTACACATGATAAATTACACTCATTCTCACAGCGATAGGCGGTAATGTTTTCCCTGAAATGAATTGTCTGTTATAATGCTGGATGCCCTTGGATGGTTTGTATTATCAATACTCATCCCAGTGTCTGTGCTTCCAATGAAATCACACTGGCCTTGAGACTGGATCTTCATTTTGAGGCTGTAATGAAGGAATGAGCTTCAAGCGTTTATTTTATTAGGATTTTTGTCCACAAACATCTTAATCTTCACACACAGCAGAACTGAAGGCTAAACCCCAGACCTGCAGGCGCTGCTCTTTCTTCAGCTCTGTGTTGGTCAGCGCTGAGATCCGTCTCTGTAAGTCTGTCCGTGTTCCAGACGTATATTGATCTCCTTTTATCCTGCAGATTCGGCCCTCAGCGTTCAGCTGACCCTGCTTTTGCCCGTTATCTCTGTTCATATGACTCTTTATCTCTGTCCTGAGGATTACTCCAGGTGTCTTCTCTCTCTCTGTCAGTTTCCTTCCAGATGAGCAGCTTGTACTCTGTTATTATATTAAGTATATTATGAATGTCATCTCTGTCCTGTAATGCGGCATTGGGTTTTATGGACCTGGTCATATGTCATGTCTGACTATTTGTTGTGTCAACATCTGTCGGCTTGCAACAATAAGGTTGGGTTATTAAACTCTATACGGGTTTAATTTGATTCATTTGTGTCAATTGTTTATATCATAAATGGTATAAATGTTGTGCATTGATATTTCTTTCAGAGTAAATAATGTATATTTATTTTGATAAATGATCAACAAATAAATGTAATGTTCAATAAATATTAAATTATAGTATTTGTTGTTTTATTAATTTATATTATTTTATGTCATTGCACAAAATATAATTATGTATTTTTAAAGAATATTAGCAAACATTTCATTTAAATTGATAGATATATATATATATATATATATATATATATATATATATATATATATAAAATAATAATAATTATTATTAATTTATATTAGTTGTGTGTCATTGACTGAAATATAATTATATTTAAATAAATATGATATTTAATAAATATATTTGTTTGTTTGCTTATTGGTGTTTTATATCAACGTTTATATCAGATGTAATGTAATTTAAATTAATAAGCAATTAAATATGGATATTTAATATGTATTTAAATATAATTATTTATTTATTAATTAACAAATTTATTTATTTGTTTATAAGAAGAACTGTCATTATAGATAATTTCAATATTTCTTTCAGTGCAAACATCTTATATAAATTGATAAATATTAAAACTTAATAAATATTTAAACAAATTTATTTAATGATATTAATTTATACTTTTGATTTGTTATTGCCAAAATCATATTTATTAAAATTATTTTATGGATATATTTATTAGTTTAAGTGTTGTATATCAATATTTCTGTCAGAGCAAACAATTTAAGTTTAAATTAATAAACAAATACATTTGTAATATTAAATAATATTTAAATATAAACCAATTCATTTATTATTATTAATTATTATTAATGTATATTATTTGTGTGTCATTGACCAAAATATAATTATATTTAGAAAAAAATGTGTGTATGTTATTGATGTATATAAATATTTATATCAGATGTAATGTAATTTAAATCAATAAACAAGTATTAATATTTATTACATATTGAAATATAATAATATTTATTTATTTATTTATTTATTTATTTATTATCAGAGGAACTGTAGTTAATTAGATTGTAAATGCTTAATGTAAAAATTTAAATACAGTTTAAAGAAAAAAAATGAAAAATGAAATGTAATGCTTCCCTGTTTTTTTTTTTTAAGTCTTTCCTGACTCCTGTAGGTGAATCTGTGTGTAAAATGATTTTACTGTATTTGTGGGGAGAATCTGTCCCTCGACGGCTGTTTAATGTGTTCCTGCTGGAGAATGGCTGCATCGTTTAACATTTTCCTTGAATGTGCAGAAATGAGCTCAGCTCCACATGAGTGCTCATGATGATCCCAAAGCTCATCTGAAAACTACCCGATGACTCCAAAATCAAGATGAACTGCTCTCCGATTGGACGCTGCGCTCTCGTGCTTCACCTAATTGGCCGAGACTTTGCTAGTTTTGCGTTTGAATCTCATCCAGGCAGAAAACAGGCCAGTCGTGCTCTTTTCAGACTGATGTGAGGCTTTATGAGCGTGTGCGACTCAGATGTGTTTGTGCATCGATTGTCCGTCTATCAGACGCTGTGTTTGTGGAGATCAGACGCTGCTCTTCATCAATACTCCACACGGAGAGCGCGAAGCTCGGATTGATCCGGTCCTGATGCTGCTGAGATGATATTGAACTCCTAATAGATGCTGCATAAAAGCACAATATATACTGTGATTGCTTTATATGAGGAAGATGGGAATAAATAACACATTTACTGGATCCTGTTCACTTCGATTGACACGTGTGATGAGATGAATCCGGTTGATTTGGGTTTTAAATTACATATCGATTGTCAGGTGTATTTTGTGTGTGATTGCTGATTCTTACACATGAATGTTTTGTTTCCTCAGCTGTTCCTGTTCCAGTTACTGAGGGGTTTGTCTTACATCCATCAGCGCTACATCCTTCACCGGGACCTGAAACCACAAAACCTGCTCATCAGCGACACCGGAGAACTCAAACTCGCCGACTTCGGTAAGAAACTTCCTGCTGAAAACAGAACCACCAGTCTAGTCATAGTGGGTTTTTAACTAATAATTTAGAGCTGCAAAACGATTAGTCGCGATTAATCGATTTAAAATATAAGTTTATGTTTGCATACTATGTGTGTGTACTGTGTATATTTATTATGTATATATAAATACACACACATACATGTATATATTAAGGGAAAATATATTAATTTATGTGTAAAATATTAACATTTTTATATAATATGAATTATAAGCAAGTGTTTATATACAGATACATCATTCACAGGGTAAACTCTTTTATTACATGTGTTTGATCATTTAAATTAAATATGAATAATTTGTTTAAAACTAATAGATATATTGATAAACAAAATTGATAATTTATTAATATTTATTAGTAAATTAATACATGTTGAAAAGTTTTTATGTTTTTATTTAAGTAAATATTAATATTTTAATCTTTAGCAACTTAGTATAAATGATGAATATAAACTGCTATATAATGCATTTATAAAATTAAGTGTATTTAAATATACATGTATAAAATACAATATAATACCTATAATTCATGTAGAATAGGTGAAGTTGATTTTCAAAATAATAAAATCATTTTCTGTAAGGCTTTGGGAGGCTATAATTACATGGAGTTTATTGATTTTTATTGATTTATATTATTTATACAATAAATAAATATAATTATATTGAATAAATATGACTTTTTTCATTTTTGTGTGTTGATATTGTGTAAACTATTTAAATTAAATAGATAAATATCATTTTTATAAATAAATATACTTTTAAATATAATCAGATTTATATACAATGTTAAGAAAAATTACTTTTAAAAGTAATGCATTACAATACTACTTGCATTTCTTAGTTACTTTTTATGGAAATTAATGCATTACTTTACTCATTTAAGTAATGTTATTTTTTAAAAGCTGGGCTGGCTTGTTTGTTTTTAATATTAAAAGTTTTGTTTTTGGCAAATGCAAAAGCCCTTTCACACCAAAGGCCTCAGACTTTTTTAGGGATATAACTTTTCTCAGCGTTTTTTTTTCAGCCTTTAGAATATTAAATACATATCTAAATATTTATGTATTTGACTGTGTTATTATGGTGTTTCTTTGTGGTTTTGGTCTTCCTGCTCTTCTTGGAGTCATTTATATGTGCATATCCATCATTTAGTTGTGGCTGTTTTGGCCGAATGATTCACTGCTACAGATACTGAACAACCATTGGCACTGGTGCTTTGGTTTTTGTTTCGGCGTCGGTTTGGTACTCGTAGTACTAATGCTCTAGTGTGTGTGTGTGTGTGTGTGTGTGTGTGCATGCACGTGTGTGTGTATTACCATATGTCCAGTCTCCTGTCACGAGGGCAATATTGGTAGACACAGATACACATCACTGCTTTGACTGCTTTCCAGAAGCACTTGAGAGTAAACAGGCCTGTTGTGAGTCTGGATCAGCAGCTAAACACACGGGACTCACGTGTTTCACCAGCAGCAGAAGAGCCATTAGAGAGAGAAGAGAATGAGCCGGAACGCCAGTATGGAGACGAGTGACCCGTCATTGATAGTTAAATGGGTTATACTTCTCTTCACCTTCAGCTGGCTAAAGACATAACAAAAGAACTCAACAGGGATCAGCTGCACCTATGAAGCATTGTCTTTGCTCTCTTAAACTGCTTTGAATATTTAGAAATAAACTTTAAATATATTATTTTAAAAAATAGACATATGTATTTTATGTTGTAGTTTAATTATTATTTATATATTTATTTTTAATAATTAGTAACAGTATTGTAAATTGTTGTAAAATTAAACCTTTTTTATTTTTAATTAAACTTTTTATTATATATATATATAAAAATGTAAAATATGTATATGTATATTCTTTTTCTCAAATACAATAAAAGTAAATTAATATTTAATAGTAAAATTAAACAATTATTTAATTAGTTTCATTAATCTGAGTAGTTTACAAATTAAATAAAAAATTTGTATGAAATAGAATATAAAATAGAAATTCATATAAAATAATTTTTTATTATTTAATTTTATTTTTATATTTTTACATACAATGTTATATATATATATACAGTAGTCAACATTTGAAGTGAATCAAAAAAGTCCTTGGAAGTTGTCCTAGGACAAGAACAGGTAATGTTTTGGTTTTAGGAAAACTTTAATGAAAGGTTTTAATCCACTTCAAATGTTGACTACTGTGTGTGTGTATATATATATATATATATATATATATATATATATATATATACACACACGTGTGTGTGTGTATGTATATTAATAAAAAAAATAAAATAAATTAATATTTATAAATACAGTATTTAGTTTATTTAGTTTATTTTTTAATAATCAGTAATAATATTGTAAAATAAGCTTATTTATTTTTAAATATAATAAAAAATATAGCTATTTATTTTTTTTATCACATACAATAATAGTAAATTAATAATAATAATAGTAAATGGTAAATTAAACAGTTATTATTTTTATTTATTTATTTATTTTACATACAATATGTTGGTTATTGTTTAAATAAGAATAAACCTAAACTAATTAATAAAAAAAAAAATTATATGTGTGTATAATATTTAGTATTAATTTATTTAACATTTTTAAATGCACTTTATTTCAAACTATTCAGAGTAGTTTTACATTCACTTCATTTAAAGATGGACTTTCGTAAAAAAATAATTGTCTAATTTTAATATTTTGGCTTCAAATCAGGTATTGAAGCTTATGAATGTCTTTGCAGTCATAAAGAAGAAAATGACCAAGACAAACACCGCTGTAGCCGCTGTAAATTTGGCTGTCACTGTTGCGCTCTTTAGCAGGAAGTAAAAGCTTTGAGAGAATCAGATTGACGTGATGAGAGGTGGTCAAGAGGTGAAGAGCAATCATAACAAAGACAAACGTGAACCAGCAGAAGAAAATAGAGAAATGGAGAGAAAATGAGCGAGACAGACAGACAGATTGACCAACAGATTGCTTCTCACATACCTGCTGCGACGCTGATTCTTCCACTCAATTAGAGCCGGAGCGATTCGAGCGAGAGTCTCCTGACACACACACACACACACAGGCTCGGCGCTGTCAGGACAGTGTATTTTTGGTGGCTCTGTGGTCTCTAACAGCTGCTGAAGGGCCGTGTTTTGGCCCGGCGGGCCGCAGCATATGGTCTCTTTCTCTGGCTGGGCGGCGCGGCACAAACGGGGCCCCGCGGCTCTCGGCGGCTCTCAGCGGGGTCATTAGGAGCCGATCTGTCAGTGACGGCTCTCAGAGGCTCCTCCTGCCCTCCACAAGTGTGCAGCAGCATGAATCCAGCGTTCTTCATCTTCATCTGCAGGGAAACACGACACTCGCTCATTCTAGATGTAAACAGACTAAATAAACGTAAACTCTGCAGCAGTTCATCCAGCTGGATACTGTAGAAAAAAAAAAAAAATTTAGAGTTCACATGATAACATATTTCATTTTTGTTCTGTAGAATATAATGTATGTATACAATTCATGCATATATATATTAGTTTAATTGTGTGTGTGTGTGTGTATATATATGTATGTATGTATGTATATGTGTGTGTATATATATGTACGTATGTATGTATATGTATGTATGTGTGTATATGTATATATATATATATATATATATATATATATATATATATATATAATATGTATATATATGTTTTTTTTCATTCAGATGACTTGGTCGTAGCCTTAAAAAATGTCATGTGGTGTGACCATGATTTATATCAAAATTAATTATTTTACTTAACATGCTTAACATTTTTTTTAGATATTCTCAGTACTTCAAATTCAAAGTGTTTAGAAACAGTATTTGCATTCTTTTTAATTTTTGTAAATAATGATCTCATATTTTGGTTCTACAATTTCAGAGTTGCCATTTTAAATGTAGTTAGCAGACTTATTTTTTTCTGTAAATTGCATAACACTGAACAAAGTTTTAAAAAATACCATTTACTTAAGCATGCTGTAGCAGTGATTCATATTTCAACCACAGAGATGAGATATTTTATTTTTAATTTAATACAGTTATTGCTATTATTGGTTGCACCACATGATGAGTGGTTGCACCAAATGACACAAAGACCTTATTTCATTAAAAATCTATTTAGGCTATTTAGGCATTTCTTTAGCCCCAGTTATTTCTAAACTTTGCCCAATCTTTGCTGCTCAATTGACCCTTCATTGGAAGTTTGATTAACAGGTGATCTGACCAATCAATGCAGCATTTTGTTCGACAAAAATAATCTTTTTTTGTAATACTAAAAGTAACGAGCTCTGTCTTGTATGTTGGAGTGTTGTCAGTGTCCTCTTGTTCCGTGATGTATTTTTCACTGCATGAGAATATGATGTGTGGCATAAAAGTGCCATGGTTTGTCCGACGTACCAACAGTAACTAAGGGGGTACGGGTCCTTGAGAAGGGTCAATTTAGAGTAGTGGGGAGTTGCTGTCTCAGGTTCTAAGATTACAGCATGAACATCTCCCTTACAGTAGAAAATTACATCTGGAGTTTGTGCTTGACTGCAGGGTCAGAAATAATATGTTGCCTATGGCGAGTATTCATTTTACTTTTCTTGGCAGTGAAATCTGTTGAAATAATTAAAATAGCATTTTTTTTATCATATTGTACAAGGATTAAACATAAACCATCTGAAATGACCCAAATTGCATAAAAATCTGTTCCAAATGATACTAAAATAAAGTGTTTGTTTTATATAAACCATCAATTGAGTATAAAAGTGCAAAAACTGCCAATCTGGGACATATATCTGTAATATATATATAATAAAAACAATAAAAAACACTCTTCTGTGGTTGTACCACATGGTATTTCAAATTCAGTCAGAATTTACAAGCACAGAATTGGCCACCTAAACAAAACAAGCTAGTTTCCCACAAAAGGTCACTATGAAATATATAAGAAAAATTAATACTTGTTAAAACAACTTAATATTAATTGTTTTTTTGAGGTCATACCACATGATATCCAAATGTGGTAACTACATAAACTACTTTAGTAAAAAAAAAAAAAAAAAATTCTCCCAAAATTGAAAGAGAGTTACAAACCTGCTTGATGCTTCCATGGGTCATTGGCAAATTGGTATATGATGCAAAGTCCTATCTTGGATGGATAGATTTCAACATGAAAGTCCAAAAATGGGAATTTCTTGATGGTCGCACCATATGATATTTCATAAAATGGAAATGATTGGACAGAGCTTGTTTGTATATTATGAATATACTAGTATACAGTGGGTACGGAAAGTATTCAGACCCCCTTAAATTTTTCACTCTTTGTTATATTGCAGCCATTTGCTAAAATCATTTAAGTTCTTTTTTTTTCCTCATTAATGTACACACGGCACCCCATATTGACAGAAAAACACAGAATTGTTGACATTTTTGCAGATTTATTAAAAAAGAAAAACTGAAATATCACATGGTCCTAAATATTCAGACCCTTTGCTGTGACACTCATATATTTAACTCAGGTGCTGTCCATTTCTTCTGATCATCCTTGAGATGGTTCTACAGCTTCATTTGAGTCCAGCTGTGTTTGATTATACTGATTGGACTTGATTAGGAAAGCCACACACCTGTCTATATAAGACCTTACAGCTCACAGTGCATGTCAGAGCAAATGAGAATCATGAGGTCAAAGGAACTGCCTGAAGAGCTCAGAGACAGAATTGTGGCAAGGCACAGATCTGGCCAAGGTTACAAAAACATTTCTGCTGCACTTAAGGTTCCTGAGAGCACAGTGGCCTCCATAATCCTTAAATGGAAGACGTTTGGGACGACCAGAACCCTTCCTAGAGCTGGCCGTCTGGCCAAACTGAGCTATCGGGGGAGAAGAGCCTTGGTGAGAGAGGTAAAGAAGAACCCAAAGATCACTGTGGCTGAGCTCCAGAGATGCAGTCGGGAGATGGGAGAAAGTTGTAGAAAGTCAACCATCACTGCAGCCCTCCACCAGTCGGGGCTTTATGGCAGAGTGGCCCGACGGAAGCCTCTCCTCAGTGCAAGACACATGAAAGCCTGCATGGAGTTTGCTAAAAAACACCTGAAGGACTCCAAGATGGTGAGAAATAAGATTCTCTGGTCTGATGAGACCAAGATAGAACTTTTTGGCCTTAATTCTAAGCGTTTAATTCTAAGCGAATACAGTCCCAAGAGTGAAGCATGGTGGTGGCAGCATCATGCTGTGGGGGTGTTTTTCAGCTGCAGGGACAGGACGACTGGTTGCAATCGAGGGAAAGATGAATGCGGCCAAGTACAGGGATATCCTGGACGAAAACCTTCTCCAGAGCGCTCAGGACCTCAGACTGGGCCGAAGGTTTACCTTCCAACAAGACAGTGACCCTAA
The DNA here is from genome assembly GCF_022985175.1 of Labeo rohita. NCBI lineage: Eukaryota > Metazoa > Chordata > Actinopteri > Cypriniformes > Cyprinidae > Labeo > Labeo rohita. The sequence continues at coordinate 1,112,330 of NC_066884.1, forward strand.
GCACACAGCTAAAATAACGAAGGAGTGGCTTCACAACAACTCCGTGACTGTTCTTGAATGGCCCAGCCAGAGCCCTGACTTAAACCCAGTTGAGCATCTCTGGAGAGACCTAAAAATGTCTGTCCACCAACGTTTACCATCCAACCTGACAGAACTGGAGAGGATCTGCAAGGAGGAATGGCAGAGGATCCCCAAATCCAGGTGTGAAAAACTTGTTGCATCTTTCCCAAAAAGACTCATGGCTGTATTAGATCAAAAGGTGCTTCTACTAAATACTGAGCAAAGGGTCTGAATACTTAGGACCATGTGATATTTCAGTTTTTCTTTTTTAATAAATCTGCAAAAATGTCAACAATTTTGTGTTTTTCTGTCAATATGGGGTGCCGTGTGTACATTAATGAGGAAAAAAAATGAACCTAAATGATTTTAGCAAATGGCTGCAATATAACAAAGAGTGAAAAATTTAAGGGGGTCTGAATACTTTCCGTACCCACTGTATACTTCCAAATAGTGCCGAAAATTAATCTGAATAAATTAAGGGCAATTTCAAAGATGTCTCCTAAACAACAGTTATGGCCAGACAGTCGCACCACATGATATTTTGATATTTTGAATAGCAGAAAAATTACAAATAACTAATCTTTTTTGAAACGTTGAAGTAGGTCCGTAAATGGGAGAGGTACTTCATATATACGACACATTTTTTATGCATTTAAACCAATTTTTCACTGAAAAAAATGTCACGTAATTGACTTTTTTTTAACATTTATTTTTAGATTTTTTTTATATATATATTATTATTTTTTATATATAAATAAAAATCAAAAAATCTTTATTTTTAAGAATGTATTGAAATTTTTTTTATAAACATTTTATAAAACAATTACTTGTGTATATAAATAAATATATATGTAATATTTTTAAATACAGTAAATTAACTTTATTGTATATAATATTTTTTGATAAAGCAGGTATTGACATGAATCCGTTCTGACGGCTCATTCACTTCATTAACATCTTGATAAGGGACTTAATCAGTTCTGCATATGAAAAGGCGTCTCTAATAGGCGGCGTCTGGATTCATCACACCAAACATAAATTACCTGCCAAACAGTCTGTAATTGCAGCCCAAAAATATGTGAAAATGAGCCGCTCCGTAATGAAACTCCTCCTGATCGCTGCAGACGCTTGAGATATTGAATATGCCTTTATGACATTTTTCATGTGTTGATCATAGTCTGCGCTGATGGATGAGCAGATGAGACGGGCGTTTAATCAAACGTGTGCGAGCTGGTTTAGCGTGTGCTGTGTGATTTGTTATTAAATCCTTGTTTGATGTTCATTTAGATATTGATGTTTGGACAAAATTCATACAGATGCTGTTTCAAACATGCTGTCTGCTGCATTTATAAGCTGCGAACTTTTAAGGCAACGTCTAAACCAAAATAGAAGTTTATTTGTATGTAACAGAATAGATCACACACCTTAAATGTGTCATTTTGAGTGCCCTACATAGGCAGCATCTGAAGCACATAGAGATGTACAGATGGTTCCATCAATCAACAGTGATGTTTGCTTGTTAAGCTTCTCTAATATAAACTACAAATGTGAATGTTCATACATCATGATAGTTAAATATTTTTAATTTGATTATTATATTTTATATCTTAAATTATCATGATAGTTGTATATTTTTCTATATGTTAATATATCATGTAGTTGTATATTTTTATGATATTTTAATTGTGTTTTCCTATATGTTAAAATGTTGTTTTATTTGTTTTATTTTTATATATGTTAAAAGTTTATATATGTATTTTTTTCATGAAACAGTACATATTAACCCATAAAAAAAATAGAAAAATGTTTGATTTCATTCATTTATATTATTTGTTTGTCATTGCCCAATATATAATTATATTTAATAAATGTTGTGCCTCTGTATTTCTCTATATATTCAAATATCATATTTTACATGTATAACCATACAAAATAATATAATAATAAATATACAACTGTCATGATATGTTAAAATATATAATACTTTACAAATATATTATCATAACTATCATGATATTTTAACGTATATTTTATATTATTTATTGTATATTTTTAAATATGTTAGATTATTATCATAGTTGTATGTATAGTATGTGAATATATTGTGTAGTTGTAGTAACTTAATGTTGCATTTATGTATAAAATAGATATAGTTAATAGAAATAATTAAATTATAAAAATAGAAAACTAGATTTTTGTTTTGTTTTTATTTTTTAAGTATTTACAAATACCGTTTAAATTTAATTACTTTATAAACTACAAACAATGTTGTTAAAATAACAAATTATAAATAATATAAATCTAAACTACTTAATAAAATATATAATAATATATATAATAATATATAATAATAATAAAATAATATTTTTTAGGGGTATGTGTGTGTGTGTGTGTGTGTGTGTGTACTAGTATTAGTATTAATTAGTATTAATAATCGTTAGTAATTTTGTATTTATTTAATATTTTAAATGCAATATATTTTTATGTTTATTGCAAAAAACTGAGTAGTTTAATATTATGGCAGTATATTTTTATGATAATTGTTTTTATGATATTTTGGTAGTTATATTTTTTTTTCATGAAACACTGCATATTAACACATACAAATACACAGCCATTTATAATATTTTAATATATATATATTCAGATATTCAGTATTTAAATATCATATTTCACATGTATAAAGCATACAAATAATATAATAATAAATACACAACTCTCATGATTATTAAAATATATAATAATTTACAAATACATTATCAGAAAAATAATTATCATGATATTTTAACATGTATATTTTATATTATTTTTGTATATTTTTATATATGTTAGATTATCATGATACGTGTATGTATGTTAATATATTGTGTAGTTGTTTATTTTTTGTATATTTGTATATTTTTCTATGTTCAAATGATATTTTTGTGTTAATTTAGTGCTCATGAAAAAAATACAACTATGATATTTTAACATACAAATATATATTTTTGTGTAGTTTTATGTATGTTGATAGTTGTATATTTTTCATGAAACACATGAGCTACACATGTAATCACAGCGGTATCATGTATATCTATTTTGTAAAATTACAGAGCTGAGTGATTTGACAATCACATTAAGCCATATTGCAGTATTGATTTTATTTAGATGTAATTGTATTGTCATTTCTCTCTATCCTCGTCTCTTTCTGTCATGTGACTGTGGGACAGTGAGTGATGTATAATTCACTCAACTTGACCTTTGACCCCCTCTGGAGACCCACAGAGTTCCTGAGCGCTTTGAAGCGGCGCGGGCTATCGTTACAAGCCGTTAATGCCAACCCAACCGCTCGCTCAAAGACGACCCGGCTCGCGCCCGCTGCGTTGCTATGACAACCGGCCCGGGACGAGGACAGGATGTCCTCCCTCCTCCTCCTCGATTGTTACTCTTAAGTTCAGGGTGATGATGATTAGAGGCTCCGTCACGCGTGAACCGCCCCGCGCGGGGTAAATGATAGCCTCTCGTACGTCCAGCCCAACGGCCTCTCACTCTCTCTGACGCAGCCCTTTGTTTAGCCCAGAATTATCGACTGCAAATTACAGCGGCGTGAAGCTGCGCCGCTATTTCCGTGCCGTCAGAGCGCTTTAAACACCCGACGAACGCAGGAAGTCAAGGCTGTTTAAGTCAAACGGGTTAATTAAACACGCCTCAGCACCTGGAGGACGTACAAGTCTCCTGAGAGCTTATATTTCCATTTACAGTTAGGCCACACTTTTTTATCAGTTCTTGCTTTCCCTGGGAATCAAACCCATGAACCTCGCTGTTGCTAGTGTTGGAATCCAGAGTTAAGTAGTGTCGGAGTTAGGTTGTTCCCAGGGTTAAACTGGGATTGTAGAAGTGGCAAAAACATTTGAGAAAGCCTGATCTAGACTAACACACATCATGATAGTTCTGTATCTGTATTTTGTGTATTTTTTAATATTTATATAAGTTAAAATATCATGATAGTTGTATATATTTATGATATTACACACACACATGTAATATAAAAATATAAAACATCATATTTTCATATACAAATATATTATGATATTTGTGATTTATTTATTTTTTTAAATATATGTAGATTGTGTATATGTTTCTGTTAAAATAACTTCATGATATTGAAATATTAAAATATTGTAATAATTGCATATTTTTCCAGTATTTTAACACACATGGATATACAAATATAATATCATAAAAATATACAAATATTATGGTATTTTATCATTTATAAATGTATGCAAATATAATATGATATTAGTTGTATTTGTTCAGGACATTTGTGTATTTTATGTCAAAATATCATAATATATATCATGATAGTATTTTTTTCAGGTTAATATATGTGACTCTGGACCAGAAATGAATGAATGAATGAATAAATAAGCTTTCCACTGATGTATGGTTTGTTAGGATAGGACAATATTTGATGCTGAGATACAACTATTTGAAAATCTGTAATCTGAGGGTGCAAAAAAAAAAAAAAAAAAATTGAGAAAATCACCTTTAAAGTTGTCCAAATGAAGTTCTTAGCAATGTGTATTACCAATCAAAAATCAAGTTTTGATATATTTACATCATGTAACACAATCTTTACTTAATATCCTAATGATTTTTGCCATAAATAAAAAGAAAAAATCTGTAGTTTTGACCCGTACAATGTATTGTTGACTATTGCTGCAAATATATATCCTTGATACTTACAATTATATTATGATTATTATGTGGTCCAGGGTCACATATGATATTTTTCTATATTTTGGTATTTTTATGTCCGTAAATATCATGATAGTTGTATGTTTTATGATACTATTATATTTGTATGTCTTTGTGTTCGAATATTGTGATATATATTATTATATATTATTGAGATTAGAATTTTTTTTTTAAGGAAGTCTCTTCTGCTCAAAAAAAAAAACTGTAATGTGAAATATTATTACTATTATTATTAATTTAAAAATAACAGTTTTCTATTTTAATGTAATTTTAAATATCGTTTATTTATGTGATGCAAAGCTGAATTTTCTTTCTTTTCTTTCTTTCTTTTTTTTTTTTTTTTTTAAAGATGCATAGATAAAAGTTGGCATAATCCTTAATGTAGTGAACTTTAATGTTGTTTATGAGTGAGTATATTCACTAAACAGAGGACTGGATCATACAAAACTGTGCTGTGCGTGGACAAATGGGATTTTCTTTTTGAACTGGAGGCTCAGTTTAACCCATGACATGACTGTCACTGTGATGACTGACATTGCAATATTTACAGTGATGCATTTGTCAGATGCTTTTATTCAAAGCAATATGTTTTTAAACTCTGTCCTCTGTCTAATGATCGTGTGGGTGTGTTTTGTGCAGGTCTGGCCCGTGCAAAGTCGGTCCCCAGCCACACGTACTCTAATGAGGTGGTGACACTCTGGTATCGTCCTCCAGACGTGCTGCTTGGATCCACAGACTACTCCACCTGTCTGGACATGTGGTGAGTGTACAGCACGTCTGCATCCATCACACTCAGAACCACATCCAATGCCCTCATACTGCAACTGAACATCATGCTATGTAGTGTGTAGAATATAAATATTCTTTTTTTTTTTTTCATAAAGATATCTAATTTTGAGAATGAAGTCGAAATTACAAGAATAAAGTTGAAATATAATGAGAATAAAGTTAAAATGTTATGAGAATAAAGTCAAAATACTACAAGAATAAAGTCGAAATATTTTGACTTTATTCTCAAAATATTTTGGTTTTATTCTTGTAGTATTTTGACTGTATACATTTCGACTTTATTCTTGAAACATTTTGACTTTTTGAAATATTTCGCCTTTATTGTTGAAACATTTTGACTTTATTCTCAAACATTTAAACTTTATTCTCGAAACATTTTGACTTCATTCTTGTAGTATTTTGACTTTATACATTTCAACTTTATTCTTGAAACATTTTCGACTTTTTGAAACATTTTGATTTTATTTTTGAAACATTTCGACTTCATTCTCGTAATTTTGACTTTATTCTCAAAATATTTCAACTTTATTTTTGAAATATTTTGACTTTATTCTCAAAAGATTTTGACTTTATTCCCAAAATATTTCTACTTTATTCTCGTAGTATTTTTGATTTTATTCTCTAAACATTTCAATTTTTTTTTTTCTTTATTTTTGAAACATTTCAACTTTATTTCCAAAATATTTAGACTCAAAATATTTCAACTTTGTTTTTGGAAATATTTCAACTTTATTCTCGAAACATTTATTTTCAAAATATTTTGACTTTATTCTCATAATATTACAACTTTAATCTCGTAGTCTTGGTTTTTTTTTTTTTTTTTTAATACATGTTTTTAACGTGGCACTAAAATGCTGTCATAATCTAAACATCCTTAAAACGAAACCTGAGGAACTTTAAAGTTTATGTTTCTTACATCACAGACAATAAACATCACTAAATTTGACTAGGTCTTTTTACATGGGGGCTCTTTTTGATATTTTTCACCACAGAAGCTCTTTCTTCTTCTTTAGTGTGTTTAGTTGCAGTTTTTCTATCATGAGCATCTCTCTCATTCTCTCTGTGTGAATCGATGTTGAGTGCAGTGGAGCGTGTGCAGTGTTTTCCTCTCTTGAGTGGCAGTTTCACAGCTGCTGCACAAATCAACAGTCATTAGAATCACAGCCAAACACTTGTGTGTGTGTGTGTGTGTGTGAGAGAGAGTGTGTGTCCGTCCCGGTCCAGAAGACCTTCACACTCATGCTCTTGTGTCTCAGCGAGCGGATGAGCAGAATGCCACTCAAATGTCACAAAAATGTCACGTAATCTTAGTTTGGACATGTCAAATTGAAAGTGAAACGGATATCCTCTTGGTTATTGAGTTTAAATTATATCCTGAAATATAAATTAGATTTTTCAGGGGGAAAAAAATAAATCCTGAATAAGGGTGAAATTATGTGAATTTGCAGTCAGTCTAGTGCTACCGAGCAGAGCTAGACTAATGTAATGAAACTTGGTTATTCACATGGATAAAATCTGTCATATGTCAACATTTGCATCAAGAATTAAAATCATAAATCATTTTCAAATAAGACTTAAACCTGCAGTGCATAGTAATGCACTAACTGCTCACCATAACAAACAGATTAAATTCAAATCTTATTGATTAAATGGACATCATAAATTTTATATAACTGTGATATTGAACCTCCAGACTGTCATTCAGTATTTTGCATGCAAATGGCAAGACACTATTTTGTAATATAGGGTACATTTTTAACTAATAGATATCACCTTACTTCCATAGTAAATCAGTCCTAGGCATAAAATGTTGTATGTTTTCTAAATATCCAAATGAGTCATGATTTTATTAAATATGCACCAATTTCCATACATTTCCAGAACAGAAATGTGACCCTGGACCACAGTCATAAGTAGCACAGGTATATTTGTAGCAGTAACCAAAAATACATTGTATGGGTCAAAATCAATGGATCAATTTTTCTTTTATGCCAAAAATCATTAGGATATTAAGTAAAGATCATGTTCCGTGAAGATATTTTGTAATATCCGACTGTAAGTGTATCAAAACGTAATTTTTGATTAGTGATATGCATTGCTAAGAACTTCATTTGGACAACTTTAATTGATTTTCTCACTATTTTGACTTTTCCTAGCCTAACAAACCATATGCTGATGGAAAGCTTATTTATTCGGATTTCATATGTGTATAAATATCTCAATTTCAAAAAATTGACTCTTATGACTGGTTTTGTGGTCCAGGGTCACAAATCTGAACATTGGATAAAGCCAGGTTCAAAATTGTTTAAAAATCAGTGTGAATGGAATGAACAAACCCATCAGTAAAAGCCTTCAGAATATAGATGGGAATAAAACTCTAAAGTTTGGTGTAAGTGCTGCTGAAGTGGAGAAACAAACTCAGTGACTTTAAAGATCTGTATTGCTATTGAAATGAAAAAGACACAAATGGAGATAAAGTGTCATAAAATAAGAAGTCCACTTCCAGAACAACAATTTACAGATAATGTACTCACCCCCTTGACATCCAAGATGTTCATGTCTTTCTTTCTTCAGTCGTAAAAAAAGAAAAAAGTTTTTTGAAGAAAACATTTCAGCATTTTTCTCCATATAATGGACTGATATGGTGCCCGATTTTGAACTTCCAAAATGCAGTTTAAATGCGACTTCAAACAATCCCAAATGCGGTTGTAAACAATCCCAGCCAAGAAAGAAGGGTCTTATCTAGCGAAACGATCGGTTATTTTCATAAAAATAATACAGTTTATAAACTTTTAATGTCAAACGCTCATCTTGTCTTACTCTGCCTGAACTCTGTTTTTGTTCCGGTTCATGTCAGTTAGTGTATGTCGAAAAACTCCCATCTCATGTTCTCCCTCAACTTCAAAATTGTCCTATATCGCTGTTTTACCATTTTGGTTAAGGGTGTTTGATCTTCTTTGCATGTTCACTTTGCAAACACTGTGTCTGTTCTTCTGCAGCGATGTAGGATGATTTTGAAATGATTTTTGAAGTTGAGGGAGAAAATACAATTGGAGTTTTTCAACATACACTAACTGTCTTGAGTCAGACAAGACAAGATGAGCGTTTAAGAGTAAAAAGTATTTAAATTTGTAATTTTTAATGAAAATAACCGATCGTTTCGCTAGATAAGACCCTTCTTTTTCGGCTGGGAAACGCTTGGAATCGTTTGAAGCCGCATTCAAACTGCATTTTGGAAGTTCAAAATCGGGGCACCATATCAGTCCATTATATGGCGAAAAATCCTGAAAAGATTTCCTCATAAAACATAATTTCTTTATGACTGAAGAAAGAACGTCTTGGATGACAAGAGGGTGAGCACATTATATGTGAATCTTTGTTTTGCAAGTGAACTTCTCCTTTAAATGTGTATTTTGGATGTTTTCCTTTTACTAATAGAAGACTATTATGAAAGCAAAACAGCACAAAATTGCATGAAAAGACAATGGTTTTGCCAGTCGTGGCGTAAATAAAGATCTGGAGTAAGTGGCCCGTGTCTGGGGTCTGCCAGTCTAAAGAGGTGGGAGGAGCTGCTGTGCTGAGAAATGAGGTGTGACGAGGCCCGTGTCGCTCTCAGGAGCGCAGCTGCAGCACCGCTGGCAATTACAGAGAGGGAAGCATGAGCAGGTGGTCCGGTCCAGAGGGCACGTTTCCACACGGCTGCAGGTGGACGCGCATGTGCGGAGGTTTTTTCCTGTCGTGGCTGCAGTAAAGCGTCAGTCAGGATGAGGATTAGCACGCGCTCGTCTCTCTCTGCCCGACTGCTATGCGTCGTGTCTGTAAGCTGACATCTTATCAGCCGCCTGCCAGTCAGATCCACACGCAAATTCACATCACATCCACGTTCGAAATGCTCTGTTATGGAGACGGATGGACTGATTCGGAAAAGGCTGGTTGCGTTTTTACTGCTGGTGTGTGTTTGTGTGGCTCTTGCCTGCTTGCTGTCAGAAGGACACGGCCGTGTGCACTGGACTAGAAAGTGTCAGGAAATAATCGCATACTGACAAACAGAGACGCTGAAACACACCAGCATGTGCCACACGCTTACTGCACCCTCATGGCTTTACTTCATATCTATCAGGGTTTTTATAGATAACTGAAACTAAAACTAAAGCCATAAAAAAGCACTGATGGCTGATATGATGCTACTTTATCACATGATTCTAATATAATTTAGTGTTATAGTCAAGACCACATTTCATACACAATGGTAATTCAAAGTGCTTTACATAAAAGGAAGTAAAATAATCAAAAATAATAATCACAACAATAAAACAAGGAATTTAAAAACTTTTGTTTTTAAGCTGTATGTGAATTGGTAAAATTATAAATGCATAAATAATGCAGAGAATAATGTTTTAAAAAAGTAAAAAACAGTATAAAAAGCAATATCAATTAAAAAAACAAACAAAAAAAAACAGTTGTCTTGTGATATTCCTTATCATATAAAACTATATCATATTATAATATAATATAAAAATTATAACATCTGATACACTTTATTACAAATTAATTTTAGTGACAATTTTGACAAAATCTCTCAATAATTTCTGACCTGGCATTATAGTATAGATCAGTGGTTCTCAGCCAGGGGCCACTATGGGCTCTCAACAAACTTCCAAGGGGGCCTTGAGATGACTTAAAATGATTTAAAATAAGACAAAACAAGACAAGACTAAGACTATTAAAAAATGGACTTAAGACTGATCTCAAGACCAAGACTAGTCTCGAGTACTACAATACTAATATTATTTAATGTTATACTGAAGTAGCGTGTGAGATGCACTCTAAGTTTGCATCTTTATTATATTTTACTCAATTTTTAACAAAAAATTGCTGTAAACAATTACTGAAAATCTGACTTCCTATTAACAAAGTAAATTAATGCTGATAATAACACTGTTTTTTTTTAAAGTTCAAAAATATCACTGAAAGCTTTCTGTGACGTGTTTTTACAAAACAAGAATAAAGATTTAAATTTTACATACATGTATCAGGTTTAATGCACTTACGAATTAACAATAGCAGTCAATGTCAAGTTTTTAATGACAAACACTAATATTCAAAATATATCATTTAACTTGCAATCTTAAAAAGACTCTATTCAATGTCAAAGAGTTTTACATAAACACAAGCTTTTTCACAAAATCAGTGATTTTCTGTCTGTTTGGATGCAGTAAAAGCTGAAGACATCTGCTCATGTTTGCATTTTATTTTGTCACTGGATCATAATTCTAACAATGAAATCATGCATGTGAAAATAAGCTAAGAATTGATCAAATGTTTGCAATCTGGCTCAGATTCAGCCAGGAATCATGTGTTTGTGGTGTTTTCCTGCTGATTAAGGGATTCACCACACAAACAAATTCACCACACAAATGATTCTCAAAAACAAAAGGCTACAGAATGCATCATATTTTGTGAGAAAGTGTGATGTACTTCAGCAAAAAGACACTATTTTTGGAATCGGCACATCAAAATTGGTAAGAAACGAGATTTAGATTTCATTCATTCTGTCTTTCTTTGCTCTTCCACTCTCTCTCTCTCTCTGTTTCTCTGTCAGTCTCGGTTCACCTCACATGGGTTCAGATCAGGTCATGAATGAGCAAACTGATCCACATGATCCTCTGACCAGGGTTTCACAAACTGGCATTCATAAGGGAACTGCAGGGGATTCATGAGTGGATGAAAAGCTAATAAATAGATCATAAAAATGACAAATTAGAACAAATTAGATATTTTTTTTTTTTTTTTAGATTTTCTTGCTTTCATAATTTTAATTAAATGTTTTGGTAATTTTGTTGTGAGTGTGTGTCTGTGTTTTATTATTATTATTATTATGCTCACATGCAGTGACAGTAACACAACAATCAAGCTCATTCCTATATTTCCAGGCTGTTCATAATGTTCATGATCTGAGCATTAAAAGCTGTTCTGATTCTGATATTCATGCACAAATCTGGCATAAATTGCAGTTTCACTTTCTGAAGGTTAGAGAGTCAGTGCTGTTTGTTTGTTTTCCAGGGGTGTCGGATGCATCTTTGTGGAAATGATCCAGGGAGTGGCGGCATTCCCGGGCATGAAGGACATTCAGGATCAGCTGGAGAGGATATTTCTGGTAAGGGCCTCCCTTTGTCTCCGCTGTGGTTTGCTCTCCGTTTAATGCCTCGGGCGCTGGATAAGGAAAAATTGTCCATGAATACAAAGATATGGAGTGATAGATGGATGTACACAACTCTGTGAGGTCATGCATATTACATCTCATGAATCCTGTAATCATTTCTGCTGTCATTTCCCATAATGTCCGCTCTGATAATTGAAGCAGAGAGTAATGGATTCATATTCACCCTCCGAGTCAGGTAAATAATTCATATAGACAATTACTGAGATGAATAGAGCGGACGGCCCGGGGTTCACGGGTGAGACGGACGCCCGCGGGCCGTGAGGGTCAGCGGCCAAACGTATTTACAGAGGGAATGACAGAAGCAGGGAAAACTGGCTTTATCGATTGAGCCGCAGAGAATTTCAGCAGCCGCCTGGTTGTGTGAGTGAAAACAAAGAACATCGGAGTCTCTTTGTTTGCGTTTACAGGACACTGCTGGTTTACCTGTTTGAGGTCTAGTTAACCTGAAAATGGGAATTATGTTGTTATTTATTCACCCTTGTGTCATTCCAAAACTGTTACTTTTTGAATGGAACACAAAAGAGAATGTTTGGGAATCAGTGGTGCTTTGATGTCAGTTACATTTTTGAATTTGCTGCGGGTTCCATTTTTGAATTTAAATGTAGCAGTGCAGATGTTTTTAAATGTTTGAATGTTGAATCTAGTTACATAATAACAAAATGCTGTGTAAACTGTTTAAACTGCACATTGTTGCACATTGTTCTTTTTAATGTGTATTTCACAGTTCATGATGAAGACAATTACGCCACATGACAATTTGTATATTTTACTTGGCAGTTCTAAAGAATTAAAATACTGGTTAAGTAGATAATTAGATTTTTTTTAAGAATGAAAATAGGAAAATATTAATAATGATTTTTCATTTAGTTTCATTGAGATACTATTATAGTTTTAATATATTTTGTGTTTCATATTTCCATTTTAATTTTGTAATTTATATTTTTTATTTTCAGTTTTAGCTTTATTTATTTTAATTCATCAAGTTAAACTAAATTAAAATGAGAAATGTTGCCTTAGCAACTTTTTTTTTAAAATATTTTATTTTATTTGTTTTATTTTATTTCAAGTAGCATTTTTGATGGTGTAAATTTCAGTTACAGTTTTAGTTTCAGAACTTTCAAGCAAAATTGAATTAAAATACTAGTTGAATAGATTTATTTTTAAAAGAAATGAAAAAAAAAATGGTGGTAATAATAAAGTCCAATCCTACTTTAATATATTTTATTCAGTTATTATATACGTCACATTAGGGAAATTAAAAAATTAAAATCATTGGGTAGATGGATAGATAGATAGATAGATAAAAACATTATTTTTTCCATTTTCATTCTTAAAAATTAAGTCTAATCTATTCAAACAGTATTTTAATTCTTCAAAACTTGCAAGTAAAATTGAACTGAGATGCTTCTAAAATAGGCAATTTTATTTTGATGATAGTAATAAAAAACAGCTGTACATGCAGATTATATTAACTTTCTCACAAATACATCACATTAAGGAAGTGAAATTCATTTGATTAAATGCATTTAATCATCAGGAAGATCATTTCTGGAGAGAATTGCTTTATTATTGCGTTGTTTATTTGGTCAACATTGTGCAAAAAAAATCATTGAATTAAAACAGGGATTCAGAGTATATATGCAGTGTCTAAATGCTTTCATTTGTTGCTTCAGCGTGACAGTGGGTTGGTTATTTTGCATTGTGATTGTGAAAAATTTATGAATTGGTTTTGAATGACCTTTTTGCATGTTAAACAACTCATTTGAGAGTACCTCTGTGAATCTGAACCCAAACTGGTGCAGAAGTTGAGTTCCGCGTCCTTGAATGAAGGACGTCTTTGTTCAGAAATGCTGATTGTTTGATTTGGCCCCGTCCCGATCCCCCCCTTCTGTCTAATTAGGCTTTGGCTGGTGCTTGTTGTTTGTGTTTCCTCTTTGTCAGGTGGGCTCTTGATGAATCTGGGGGAGCGCAGTGCGTCTGGCAGCTCGTAACTGTTCTCTGACACTGACATTTTCATTCCTGCCTTGTTTTCCCATTCCTCCTTCCTGAGCGACCTGCGTCTGTCCGTCTGGCCAGCGTCGTATCTGAGACTTCTTTCAGAGATTATCCTTTATTACTGCTTTCCAAAGGCCAGACTGCTTTATGCTGCGAGTAAAAGAGGCCAGCGCTTCTGACCTTCTCATTGACATTCTGCTTCCTGAGAGAGAGATGCTGCTGTTTAGAGTCGCACTCCGGTGTTTGTGTGTTTCATTTCACCTCTATTTGGCTGTTTTCAGCTGGAGATAAACTCATTACGTCAAGGTTAATATCCACTTTACGCTTGTGATGCATTTCGAATCCCATCATGCACAGCTGCCACACATTGAAAGAGGCCAAATCTGAAAGAAATCTGTTTGTTTTGCTCATTACTGTGGTTGGAATCACTCAGGAGACTTTTGATTCTGTTGATGCGGGTTTAAGGATGAAGAACTAGAATATGTTTTTGTCAGATGTTTCATATATGAGCTTTGTCTCAGATATTTTGTCTCTGAAATGAATGTTTGGAGATTGAACCTCTAGAGGAAACAAATGTGAGATGACTTGAGTCTTTTCTTATGTAAAACATTTGTGTTGTTCTTTGTGGTAAATATCATAGGACATTTTTAGTTATATTGATATGAGTTTAAAGGAATAGTTCAACCAAAAATGAACATTTGCTGAAAATACCCTCAGGCCATCCAAGATTAGAATAAGTTTGTTTGTTCATCAGATTTATAGAAATGTCATTCTACCACTTGCTTACCAATGGATGTGAATGGGTGCCATCAGAAACAGCTGAATAATCCACTAAACATCACAATAATCCACAAGTCCACCTTGAGAAGACAAAAGCTGAAACAAATCCATCAATACGTTTTTAACTAAAGTACAGAATTCCGTAATCCGTAATAACATTTCCTCCAGTGAAAAAGTGGTCTGGTCTGAATCAGGAGAGAAATCTGCACAGATCAATCACCATTTGCAAGCCAAAACAGCTCTAAACAAATATGTGGCTGGATTTTGATGTAAGAGACAACAGGAGATGGACTTTTTTTTTCTAAGTTTGTATCTTATTCGTGGTGGTTTTATATTGGATTTTTCGTACATTTTTCGTGTGTGTGAGAGCGGGCTGAAGGTAGTTGTTCTGTAAGTGTGTGTGATGTATTAAAAAAGGCAGGCTGGACCGGCGTGTTTAACTAGCTGTCAGACAGCGGGATTACCTGTGTTCCTCTGCACTGTATGAATATAGACAGGTCTATCTGCAGCAAACACACTCCACCATCATGTGTGAACGTCTCACACACGAGCTGATGTTATAGTGAGTGGTTTGACATTAGAATTGAACTGTCTGTTCTCATTACATGTGCATGGAACACGCACACATGTATATATGTGCATATACTGTATATATGTGCATGATACAACTATTCAAAAATCTGGAATTTGAGGGTGCAAAAAAAATCTAAATATTAAGAAATTTGCGTTTAAAGTTGTCCAAATGAAGTTTTTAGCAATGCATATTACTAATCAAAAATTTTGATATATTTACGTTAGGAAATTTACAAAATATTTTCATGCAACATGATCTTTACTTAATATCCTAATGATTTTGGGCATAAAAGACACACGGACACACACACACACACACACACACACACACACATGGAGTCATGCACATGATATGCATATAGAAATATATTTATTGTGGCCACAAATTAAGAATTTATACATTTTTTCCCTTGTTTTAGTGGCATCTATTAAGAATTAATTCTCACAACATATTCATTTTTTTTTCTTTTTTAATCATGGCCACATTAATTCAGATTTACAATTAATTTATTTTTATTTAATTAAAACAAGATTACAAATTAGTACAACATGAATTCATGGTCATGATTTAATTAAAACAAGGGAACAAAATAAGTTGTGAAAATGTATACAATATATAAAATATATTGGACTTTGTATATGATAAATACACATTTTGCAATGTCTGATTTTAAAATACTTTGTTTCTCCACACTTTTGTAAAAAGTTGTAAACTAAACAAAGATTACTTGTATGTTTTATAAGAAAATACTACTTTTAGTCTTTCATTTCATGTTTAATTCAGTGTTACTTGCCATTTCTTTGTAATTGTGACCCTGGACCAAAAAAACAGTCTTAAGTAGCACGGGTATATTTGTAGCAATAGCCAAAAACACACTGTATGTGTCAAAATTATGCCAAAAATCATTAGGAAATTAAATAAAGATCATGTTCAATGAAGATATTTTGTAAATTTCCTACCATAAACATATAAAAACTTAATTTTTGATTAGTAATATGCATTGCAAAGAACTTAATTTGGACAACTTTAAAGGCGATTTTCTTAATATTTTGATTCACCCTCAGATTTTCAAATGTTTTAAATAGTTGTATCTCAGCCAAATGTCGTCCTGTCCAAACTGTACATCAATGGAAAGCTTATTTGTTCAGCTCATTTATAAATGTCAATTTAAAAAATATGACCCTTCTGACTGGTTTTGTGGTCCAGAGTCAAATTCTTTCATCAACTTGCATCCATGTTAAAAAAAAACAAACAAAAAAATCAGTTTTTGAATCATTTTGAATAATTGCTCATTGAATCCTCTTATCATCTAATGTATTAATGATGACAGACACAGAGGAGAACCTTTATTTTTGAACTAATAAGTTAATATAATCAGTCATTTGAAGTTCATTTCAATTAATTAGCCTCTCCATTTCCAATGATTTGACATTTAAGATAATTTGCAGAACGTTTGAGAACATAATAGACTGGCATTATTGCACTGGCATGATAATTATCTAGTAAATATAGCTAAGGACACATTCTTTCCTTCATATGATTTGTCATATGTATTTCACATGTCCACTTCCTGACCAACAGCCACAAGAGTAAAAAAAAAAGTGTTTTATTTTCCTCATTTCAGCTTATTTTGTTCTCATGGATCTCAACGGGTGTCCCTGCCAGATCGTTCTTCATGACCCAACAGGACATCTGAAGCATTTTAGGATTGGTGCATGTGTCTTTCAGCCCTACGGAGTTGAGCTGAGTTGAGTCGACCCGGCTTGACCTCACATAACTTTGCTTCCAGACACTCCTGAGATTTGATCTGTGAAAGTGAAGCCGCTCCGCTCTGGCGGGGGGGAATTAATTACTGCATGTGGGTGGTCGTTGTTTTAGCCGGTCGAGGGCATGCGGTGACCTTCTGCCCAGCGGGACCGCTAGTGAAAGGACAACTTCACTGCCGCTGACATTTCATGAGTGATTGACAGCGAGTCCTGCCACTCGTTTACCAGCCGCTTTCATCCAAAGAAACTCACAGTAAACCGGATACAGGTTCAGTGTGCCTAGAGTTAACATGGTGACTGGTTTGTCAGGTTTAGACCTGTAAAATCCTGAAAAGATAATCAGAGTTTTGTTTCAGACACTTGTTTTCTGAGTTGGGAGGTTATGCATATAGTTATTGTTATCTGCATTGGCTGTTGAAATGCACCGAAGGATACAGTGGATGTGAAACACACGTCAGCATTTGTAAGATGTGGGTTTGCTCAGGTTTGTACTGGTTTTGCAGGGGTTTTGCTGTCAGGCGTGTTCTCCTGATGGTGCTGTCAGCGTGTGCTGCGTTTCGTCTTCTCTCAGCTCCCCACTGATCTGCAAAACACTCGTTTGCCACTCGCTCCCGCAGCCCTGATCTCTCTCCACCCGCTCTGCTCACACTTCAAAGCATCCCGTCCCTCTCCTCCACCCTCCATCCATAATAAATGCGCCGTCACTCTTGGCAGGGGCAGATCGGGCTCTGTACAGTAACCCCCTCCTCTGCTCTGGGCGGCTGAACCACATCTGCACCTCCTTCTGTTTCTGAGAGCATCATGACAAGGAGTCCACTACCCATCTCACAAAACGCCAGAGACCTGCTGGTGTGGTTATGGTTATTCATAAAAATATATAAATTTAATATGTGTGTACACACACACACACGCCCGCGCACACACACACACACACACACACACACGTTGTGTTTCCATGTTTTATGGGGACATTCCATAGGCGTAATGGTTTTTATACTGTACAAATTGTATATTCTAGCGCCCTACACTTATCCTACACCTAGCCCTCATAGGAGACTGCACACTTTTACTTTCTGAAAAAAACAAAAAAAAAAAAAGAAAAAAAAAAAAACTCATTCTGCGTGATTTGTAAGCCTGTTTCCTCATGGGGACCTAAAACTTGTGCCCACAAGGTCAAAATTTACTGGTATTACTATCCTTGTGGAGACATTTGGTCCCCATAATGTGAAAAAAAAAAAAAAAAAAAAAAAAAAAAAAAAACAAGGTACACATACACGCACACTTTTATTATACACACTACCAGTTTTTTAATGTTTTTTTAAAGAAGTCTCTTCTGCTCACCAAGTCAAAGTACAGCGAAAACAGTAAAATTTTAAAATATTTTTACTATTTAAAAAACAACAACAACAACAACAACAACAACAATAATAATAATAATAATAATAATAATAATAATAATAATAATAATAGTAATAATATAATAAAACAAATCAGGTTATTAGAATGATTTCTGAAGGATCACTCTGAATGATGCAGAAAATTCAGCTTTGATCACAGGAATAAATTACATTTTTAAATATATTCAAATAGAAACCAGTTATTTTAAATAGTAAAAATATTTGATAATATCACTGCTTTTGCTGTATTTTTGATTAAATTAATACTGGCTTGATGAGCAGGAGAGACTTTAAAAAGTAGTGTGTGTGTGTGGCTATATGATATATTTACATTTTTATTTATATAAATATATAAATTAAATATACATATGCGCACACACATTTAATTATATGTTTGTATTTTTCCCAGTATCTCTAAAATTGAACCATATAGGGGCTTAAAAATGAAGATACCAAAAGAAAAGTTTGTTAAGACCCAAAATCTAAAAGGTCATTAAGACATCTTTAACACTTCTTGAGTTACAGGCATTCAAACTTTGAAAAAATAACTTGAAAAGTGCTTTTTCCCTATTTTTAAACTGTCATATAATGCAGCAGATTTTTCTAATAGATCTTCCAGTCTCTGTGTGATTCTGCCATCTTTCTAAAGTCATTTTTTCCTGTAATTTGGCTCCAAATCGCAGGAGAAAATTTTCATTTTGATACTCCTCTACAAAGTAGCGCATTGCTTACTAAATATACATCCATGACACTTAATATTGTGGCTTTCGTCTCTTTGTTTTTCTTTAGAAACATTTAACAAAATCAAACATTTGAGCTGGGAAAGTTTCTGAAATGTGGGTGATTTGACATGGAATGACCCAATTATGCTGCCATTCAAGCATCAGCTTATAATTTATGGCAGACGTCAGAACCTCAGCTTGTCTTTTGCATCTCATTTGCATAAAATTCAGCATTAATGACCTTGGTGTTTATCTATCCTCTTCTCTAAACTGACACACACTCATTCACACCTGCGCAGCCGTGTCCAGGTATCTCTGACAGCCCATCAGTCGCTTGTCTCACACCTCATTGGTCCATCAGCTCATGCAAAACAGCTTGTGAGGAATGAACCAGATTTCCCACTGATCTGAACATTTCGTGTGTCAGAAGAGCTGCTTATATGCAGCATCCTGACATCAGGAATAGATTTTTAAATCTGTCGTGCAGGACGCAGTAATCTTCCTCTAGAATCTACTGTTTATTAACATTCTGCCCTAAACTCATGACATTCATTGAGACACAGAGTGTGTTTACATGCACAACTTCAAATCAGCTCATTATAAACTCATTATCAGCTCATATAAACACGACAACCCAAGAAAACTGTAGTGATATGAGATCTAAAATGCTTGCATTTTTCTCTGGTTGTGATGTCAAAACGTTCAATAAACAAGACAAAACTTATTTTCTTTGTCAAAAAATTGGGTGGTAGGTAAAGATCAGCATGTACTAATTATTTTGGTAACACTTGAAGCCTTTAGCTATATTGGATTTTAAAGCTATTCATAATACTTTGTAATGCATTATATCTCTTCATAAATAATTGTAACAAAATTTAAAATGCATTATGATAGTATATATGATTTACATCTGTGTTATGCATTATACTTTTTAAAAGGTGTGAGAGTGAATAGATTATTAGTATAACTGTGCTTACAATTATTTATGAGATTATACAAGGCATAATTAATGTATTAAGTTACCGTTGTTTTCCGCTTAAACAGTTTGACATTTTCTAAATTAAAAATGTTATTAAGCACAGTAAGATGGTGCATGTAAACACACTGAATGTGATTTATGTATCGTCCAATCAGGATGCTCAAACAAACACATTGTAGATTTATATAGTGCTGCTAGTTTTAGTTAACTGTAGAGATTTTTGTTTGCAAAACTCATTTTTCCAAGCACAAACTAGTAGTTTTAGCCTGCAGGAAAATGCAGCATTGCATTTTTTTCCTTTTTTTTTTTTATGCTGTTCAGGGATCATGATAAATGTGATCCTGGACCACAAAACCAGACTAAGTCAATTTTTTGAAATTGAGATTTATACATCTCATATATATATATATATATATATATATATATTTGGCCGAGATACAACTATTTGAAAATCTGGAACCTGAGGATGCAAAATAAAAAAATCAAAATGTTACCTTTGAAGTTGTCCAAATGAAGTTCTTCGCAATGCATTTTACTAATCAAAAATTAAGTTTTGATGTATTCATGGTAGAAAATTTACAAAGTATCTTATACCTTATACCTGTGCTACTGACTGGTTTTGTGATCCAGGGTCAGAAATGACGTGACTTCTGTCAGATCATGTCAAACCCTCCCTTTGACCTTTAAGATTGTTTCATGCCGCAGATAATTAGTTCTAATGTCTAAAGTGCACAGATGAATCATTTACAGTAAAACCAGGAGCATCGTAAGAAAGCAAATAGAGTGAGTTTTGTATAAACCACTTAGTCTGGTTGCTAGCGTCTTCTGAGCAGTTCTATGTCATTGCTTTGTTCCCAAAGGTGTTTTCCGTTAAGGTTCCCCAAACCGATCTGATCCGGACTGAACCGGTTTGCTTCCTGTGGTCATGTGAAGGTGACCTGCTCTCAGATTCATGCTCTGGATGTTTGATGTCCAGGGTTCGATCTTTCCCCCCAATGTGTGTTCAATATAGAAGACAAATTTCACTCCAGATTGCTTTTGCTCCTGAGTGGAGGTTGTTTTAAAGGGTCTTGCTCTCTGAGAGTGTGATAGACAGACAGACAGGGAGAGGGAGAGACGTTTTCGGTTATTCCAGCGCTGAAGCCGCTCGTTCCGGAGCTCCTGTGGGATTTCAGAGCTCGACTCGGTTTCTCAGAGAGATTTCTCATCACAGAGCTACATGACTGTGAAAGTGGACTGATGGCAGGGACGCAGGGCATTTCTCATGTCTTTGTTTCTGAAGGAGGTCAGAGAAAGCTCTGATATAGAGCAGAACGACAGATGTAGATGAACATTATAGAAACTCAATTATTATTCAGGTATTTGCTCACCGTCATATAAATAAAAAAAAGATTATAACTATTGTAACTATTAAAATATATATAACAAATTATAAAAATTTGTATTAGTCAGCGATGTAAATTTATATACATTTTATATAATTTATGTACTTCTGTATTTTATTATATATCACTTTAAATGGTTAAAATTTATAGTGTATTTTTTTTTGTTTTTTAATATATAATAAAACTATTTTTATTTTTATTTCAATATTTTCCCAAATTCTGTTTTTTTTTCCCCCTTGTATTTTTTTTCTATACTCAATTTTAATGGTTGCATTACATTTTAGCAATCAAAAAGCATGTCTAATTGAAATCATGGCACTTATGCAATTAAATAAGTAATTAAAAACTTAACAAAAAACTTTACCTACTTTTTTGTTTGTGTGTTATCATAGGTATTCATAGTACACACATGATGGATGCTGCTGGTAGACATTTAATATGTTTTAATACTATTAAGTTGTTATGCATCCTGTACAGATTGAATTATTACACATTAAGATTCTAAAACAGCACAAACATAATTAATTTACTCCTACAATAATTAACTTGTGGCAATAAAAGTATAATAATCAGCATAAAAGTATTGCAATATTTATTTTTTTTATTTCACATAAAAATTTGGACAAAGCCAGATTTCTGCTTTATCAAACTGAACATAATGCAGCACTGCCCCCTGCTGGAGAAACTGTCATGTCATTTTAACATTGCGGTCATCACTACTAGTGCTGGTAGTAACACTAAAACTGAGTCTGTGTGTCATTCTGCAACGTTTGAATGACCTTTGTTACTGTACTATGTTATGTCACTCATCAGGACTCACACACACACTGATCTTACTGTCTGTATGAGGATTTATTACACACATTTATTCTGACATGTTATTTCACTGACAGAAGTTCAGCTGCAGTATTAATGTCATGAAGAGAAAAGAAGAGACGCTACAACATCTCACTGTTACTGATTCATCATCAGCTCAAAGCATTATGGGTAGAATCTCTCATCAGTCTATTCTGATTCATCAACACAGTTTTACAAATGATCCAAGATAATAAACCCCAAACCCAGCATAGAGCGGCTGAGTGAATGTGGTCTGGACTGTGTGGATGAGGCTCATTGTGTCAGAGACGCTGTAGAAGGACAGAGTTCCTGCACTGTGATCCACAAACACTCCTATTCTACTGCTGATGGACTTCACAGGGAGATCAGTCTTTATGTTATTGTGTCTGAATGAGTAACTGGAGGGAGAGCAGATCAGACTCCAGGACTGATCATTACATCCAAAAAAAAAAACTTTTTACCTGATTCTTTCCTGCTGATGCTCTTATATGACACTGATATACACACACATCCACTCCACTGCAGCTCCCAGTAACAGCGTCCACACACACTCTCTCTACACAACACCTGAGAATATACATCAAATCTGTCTGGATGATCAGGATACGACTGGACTGTTTTAGTGTAAGTAATCACTCTGTTGTTCTCAGACAGACGGAGGCGTTTATTCACTGTGTTCAGATCCGGAGTGAGCTGATGGGAATCTGATGGAGATAAAACACATCAGAATCAGGAATTATGAATCTGTTTGATGTTTTCATGTAGCTGAACTCTTCATGTTCAGTGTATCATCAGTGTGTCAGTACAGATGAGCAGATATCCTGTGCAAATCATCATTTACATCATCAATTATAAAACTCTTCTTTCACCTTCTACAGGAAGAACATGAACACACTCAGTGAGTTTTTCTGCTTGTTTTCTTACTGACTTACAATGTAGAAAGTCGTTCCTGGTCCTGGGAACAATGTTGTTGAATGTGACTGTGGAAATCAACAGACATGAACAGTGTGATTCTCATGATCCTGCATCCATTCCTAACACATTTCTAATATGATGTTCTCCATGATATGAGATGATGATGGACTCGTTTCTGAGAGCAGATGAATCTTCAGGACTTTACCTCTGTCTGAGATCTTCTTGAGCTGCTCTGTGCAGAAATCCTCCAGTTTGTTTCTCAGCTGATGGACAGATTCTTTCAGACCATCAAAAGATATAAGAAAAGTGGAGTGATCATCTTTTCCATCTGTAGATGATTCAGGAGGTGCTGAGAGAGACTGGAAACTCTACAGAAAACAGAAATCAAAACTCATCAGCTCCACACTTCACCCAATAACCTGCACCAACATCAGATTTGACTTGACTGATCTTTAATCACTCCTCAATCCAGCACTTTCACAGCAGCAGCTTCATTATTCTCATATTCATTAAATCTCATTACAGCTACAGATTCTAGTATTTGCCCCTTTAATGCTGTATGTGATTTACAGGTGATCCCAGTCATTAATTCACAACCTGCATCCGCATCTATTGTCTTTTGAACCTTTCTTTTATATGTAATATATATTAGGGATGCACTGATGTATTGGCCACCAATATTTATCAGACAATTTTCTTTTATTTTAAAGCCATCAGTATATTGGAAATAGCATAAAAAGGGCCAGTACCGATGGTTTATTAATTAAGTGCATGGAGACAATGAGTTGCCAAAACAAAATAAAATCTGTACAAAATACAGTTAGTCAGACAGCATAGTACAGCCTATGCAGATGTATTGCTGATGCATCTAATGAGTGAAATGTCTGCGCTCAGCTGTAAATTCATCATAGGTAAGTAACAGTGGCAATGCCCTGGTGTTAGTTTATCCTAGGATATGTCACAGACTGCCAAGCATTAGGCCTACATTTAAATTAAAATGAATGGCAGGTAATATGCAGCTTTTTGTGTTGAAACCGGGATAATGTAGAACACGGATTCACACAAGGTCACGTCATGCACCTGCAGCGCTTCTGTGAACGGAGAAAACTGAATAAAACTATATAGGCTACATAAGGAGTATATATATGCCTATACACAAAATATATTTCAATTAAATAATTACCAGATTAACAAAATGAAAGAAAAATTTGTGCTGAGTTTCAGATCATTGTAACGCACTCCAAAGTTAAAGGAAAGGAAACCGAAAAGGCAGAAAGCTCTTTTCTTTATTTTGCAAAAGCTTTACAGTTCTGAATGATGTTTCTGTATGACCAACCAGTGTTGATATGACCATTAATTATGGAGTAACAGTTGCAGTGATTGTGTCGCGCCTCACCCGCACACACAACAAATTTTTGCTAAATTGACATCGCAGTCTGTTGATTATCAAAATAAAATGCAGTTAAAGAAATTTAAGAAGTTACACTGCTCAATTTTAATAGACTGTAAAACAGACTGTGCCATTCAGTGTGACCACCTGATATGTGAAGGATGATGTTTCACGTTGATAATGCGAGTGAAGAACAAAGCCTATAGTTTACATAATAAATAATATTTTAGCATCCAGATGCGTCATGAATATGGAAACATTTGGATTAGTGCAGAATGAGAGGGGTAGGCTTTAGTTTTACATTCATATTTAGTCTAAATACACTTTAAAGGATTTGTTGTGGAGAGAAGGGAACTAAAATAGCCTTATTGTGTTTGGTTTGTGATGTTTGTAAATAGTTAGCTTTATTTACCAGTATTTTATCTTACATTATGTCTTAATGTAATAATAAAATAGTGTTATGAACTGGAAGGAAAAAAGAGGTAAAAAGCTGAAATTTTGAACTGTTGGTGGCACTAGTGGTGTTTGACAGCTAAATATATCTTCCAGAAGAAAGAGCTTGTCTTTCAAAAGAAGATGATCAGATAAGAGTCTGACTGATTATTACTTATTACTTAATAAAAAACTGATGAAATGTTTCTCTGTGAGTCTCCTGTCACAGCAGGATGTGTCTCAAGTCCACTATGATGGTGTTCTTCTAGATCTGTGTTACCTGCAGGAACTGGATGTGATCCTGTGTGTGTGAAAGCTGCTCCAGCTCAGCGTCTCTCCTCCTCAGATCATTGATCTCCTGCTCCAGTCGCTCCAGTCGTCCTTCATCTCGACTCACCGCTCGCTTTTCCTGATCTCTGATTGGCTCAATCAGCTCAGAGCGGCTTCTCTCAATGGAGCGGATGAGCTCAGTAAAGATCCTCTCACTGTCCTCCACTGCTGTCTGTGCAGAGCGCTGTTAGGACACACAGTGATTCAGGCTTCAGTGGGACTGAAAGAGACAAGAGAGTCTGAACTGAGACTGAGACAAACTTCTCTGCTTCTCCAGACTCACCTTATGAGACTCCACAGCCTCTCTCAGCTGCTGAAGATCTTTCTTTCTCTTGTTGATTCTGTGGTGGAACCGTCTCCACATCTTCTTCAGCTGCTTCTGCAGGACAAACAGATGATAGTGAATTCCCAGAAACTTCTGGCACTAAATCATGTAAACAGATAAATCCAGTAATAGTTGATCTGATATCGAACTCCAGAAATGATGATCAGTTACAATCATCATAAATGAATAAACATGAAGCATAAAGCCTGTTTCATGCTGCAAGTGTATTATAAAAGTAAAATTGATATAGAGCTTCATGCTGACAGTGTTTTTGTGTTCTGTGTAATTAAGCTGTGGCTCAACGCAGAAATCATTAGTTTTAACTTGATCTCTAATTTTAAATACCTGTTTCTCTGTCCTCTGTTCTGCAGCTGATACAGTGTCGTGGTTTTTATGTTCATCCATTGTACACAGCACACATATACATTTCTGGTCAGTGCGACAGAAAACCTCAAGGATCTTCTCATGTTTCTGGCAGATCATCTCCTGCAGTCGTCCAGTGGCTTCAGTCACTTTGTGTCTCTTTCCTTTAAACAAACTCTCATGTTGTTCAAGGTGATTCTGACAGTAAGAGTTCAGACACACCAGACAGGACTTGACAGCTTTGTATTTTGTTCCAGTACAGACGTCACACTGCACATCTCCAGCTCCAGCGTAACAGTCAGCAGGAAGTTTGGTCTTCTTCAGTTTCTCCACTACTTCAGCCAAGATGGTGTTTCTAGCTAAAGCAGGTCTTGGACTGAAGGTCTGTCTGCACTGAGGGCAGCTGTAGACTCTCATCTGATCCTCCTGATCCCAGCAGTCTGTAATACAGATCTTACAGTAACTGTGTCCACACTGGATGGTCACTGGATCCTCCAGTATATCCAGACACACTGCACACAAGAACTCATCCTGAAAAACTCTGGCTCCTGCCATTTTTACTGCGTGAATACAGAAACACAAACACACAACAGCTCAACTACACTTAACTTTCTTTTACCCTGAACTCATGTGATTCCTGTTTCTTGGTGCTGTATTTGAGTGACGTGTGTAAAACAGGTGTGTCTTCAAGTCCATAAAGCAGGTTCCTTATTGCTGCTCCTGTGGAGTTTGGGTTCAACAGATTTTGCTGTTATGAAAGTAAATGCAAAGACTTCACACACTTTCTTCACACACACATGCACACAATCAGTTTTCAGTTTTATGTGTGGAGTCCATGCAGATGTTGATTTCTGACTTCATCTGTGTTCTTAGGGTCTCTATCCGCTTTGAAACCTGTGAACTCTGGTGTCAAGTCCTCTTTCATTTCTGAAAGTGCTTTCCCTATCATGTGTTAAAGGGGTCATCGGATGCAAAGTTCACTTTTACATGTTGTTTGAACATTAATGTGTGTTGGCAGTGTATGTATACATCTGCCCTAAAATTATAAAAATCCATGCGGTGGTTTTTAATGAATCTGTAAAAATAATATCCCCTTTTTAATAATCCCCATCACACCGACAGAGGCTGCTCCAACAATAGTTGATTGACATGAGCGTCTTACCTCAGACCCTCCTTAAATCAGCTGTAGCAGTCTCACCTTCATTGTTTCTACGGCAGAGCAGGGATGTAAGTTAGACAAGAATATCTCCGATTGAGTGATTGAGGTGTTGTGTTGCTGGATGTAATAGTGAACATAGTGGTCGTCATTTACTCCCGACATCTGGAAGATGCAGTGGAATATGTTTGTTTGTGAAGGAATGCGCCTCCCGATCTACATAAATGCGTCTATGTTCGTGTGAATCATTCATGATCCGGTTTCACCTACAGCAGAAGTAAGTAAAAGGTTTTTTTTATGAATCTTTGCATCATCTTTCCTAATAACGTGCTAATTAGCAAGGTTAGCGGCTAAACGTGGGTATATGCGGCTAAAGTTAGGGCTGGGAATCGATTCCAAAAAGAATCGATTCCTTGATTCCGAGGTGTTGGGAATTGAGAGTCGATTCCAAAGGTTAGAATCGATTCTGTCAGGGGGAATCGACTCCCCATTCAGAGCAGTTTTCATTTCAACAAAATCAAACGAAAGGCTGCATATCTCGCCTGCTGTCATCAAATGTCGCTGAATGTTGATTCATGAAAATAAACTGAATGAAAAGAGTCAGTACTGAGCACGTTTGAGTTTGAGGATGCAGCCTTCTGTTAAGCACTCATTAATTTGCCTCTTGCTCACTAATAGTGATTAGAAGTCTGATTTGTTGCAACAAAAGGTTCTTTATTACATTATTCAGCTGAACTTTACACGACTCATTTTATTCAGTCAATAAACACATGTCCATTACTGAGCTGTGGGCTATGACTAATTTCATGGGCAATGCAGACAAAATTATAATTTAAATACAGAAATGTGTCATCATTTTTAAATACAAAGCTTTATATTATGATAAAGTTACTTTCTAAGACCTTTATCCTACAGTCAATGCAAAATTAGGTTCCTCCAATCTAAATAAACAAGAATTGAAAAAGAATCAAAAACAACAGTCCCATCGATTCCAGAACCAGGAATCGGAATCGATTCCAAAATTCTCGGAATCGAACAGCCCTAGCTAAAGTAAACAATCTCTCGGAGCACGGCTCCAAAAGAGGGGCGGGGTGAGCAGAGCTCATTTGCATTTAAAGGAACAATCCATCAGAATGGGATGATTTTTGCAGAGCTCATTTTTCAAGGTAAAAAGGGTGTTGTTTTACACTACCATTGAGACTTTTTAAAGTATATTGTAGACTTTTCATTAAGACCCTAAAGAATCGTATCAACTTGTGGAAAATAGGCATCCAATAGCCAATTTAACTCTGCAAAGTCTCTTTTGAGATTGTCTCTGTACAGGGTGTTAATTTCTCCCTTCAGATTTTGGATGGACACTTTCAGCTGTTTTTTCATTTGGCAGAGGTAAAAGTTTGGTTATGAACTTGTTCACTTATTTCCACTATTTCCACTTCCAGCAGTGCTAGACTGTAGTAACTGTAGTGACTGTGTTGTGGAGGAGGATGTTGTTCTCTCTTTTCTTCTGAATTGGTCCTTTCCTCTGTCCTGGCATGGCGGGGAAGACTCAGTGTGCTCAGATGTCCCTAGAATGGGGTTTTGATGCAAGAGTTTGCTTCTTCCCTTTCCACCATTTCTTTTAAGGAGTGTAAGGTCTTTTCAGAATGTGTGAGGGCAGCATCATTTCCCTGCACCATTACACTTCCATTTTGGTAGAAGTTCACTGTTAGGTGCCTGTTCTCGGGGTCCTCTTAGCCTTCATATATACACAGTTGTCTTGTTTTGTGAAATTAATTTCTAGATGAACTTTCTTGTTGTTCCAATGAAGTTTGAAAGAAGTTCCTTATTCCTTATTTCCTTGTTTTCAGGGTATTTTATCTATTTACAATAATCGTGTGTTCCTCATGACTCTTGGTTAATTTTGTGCCTGTTTTCTTGAGGTTATCTCATTTTAAAAACAAAATGAGAAACAAAATCTCAAGAAAGTTCAGGAGCTTACACTCTCTCTTACGCTCTCTCGCTTGTTTCATCATGGGGATCAAAACAATGTCCCCCCATAAGGTCAAAATTTACTGGTATTACTTTGTATGGACATTTGGTCCCCAAAACATAATGAACACTCACACACACACACACACACACACACACACGTCTGGTTTATTATCTTTGTGGGGACTCTCCATAGGCGCAATGGTTTGTATACTGTCCACACTGTATTTTCTATCCCCTTACCCTAACCCTACCCCTAAACCTAACCCTTACAGAAAACTTTCTGCATTTTTACTTTCTCAAAAAATCTCATTCTGTATGATTTATAAGCTTTTGTACCCATGGGGACCACAAGCCAGTCCCCACAATGTCAAAAATTTCAGGTTTTACTATCCTTGTGGGGACATTTGGTCCCCACAGCGTAGCAAAAACAAGTACACACACACACACACACACACACTCAATTACAAAAGCATGAAATTTAATAATAGAAAAATAGAATTCAATAATAGAATAAATTATTAACAAGCTGTAATCTAAAAATAAAAATTAATTTCATTGTTAACAATTAAATGCTTGTTTAAAAATTAAATAAATTATAATAAGAACAACTACTTGTTCTATACAGTAGAACATAAAACACTGGGTCTACATAAGGTAAAAAATGAAAATTATTTATTGACGTGTGTAATTTTGATAATAATAATAAATATTATTCATGTGACACTCTAAATGACTGATTTCGATCTACACAAATAGTTTTAGAAAAGCACAGAAAAACACTTGTTCACTCAGCAGGACTCACACACACAATGATCTTACTTTCTATATGAGGATTTATTACACACAGAAGTTAATCTGGAGTATTAATGTCATGCAGAGAAAAGAAGAGACTCTACAACATCTCACTGTTACTGATTCAACATCAGCTCAAAGCATCATGGGTAGAATCTCTCTTCAGTCTGTTCTGATTCATCAACACAGTTTCACTGATGATCCTTGATTAACATGAAACCCAGCATAGAGCGGCTGAGTGAATGTGGTCTGGACTGTGTGGATGAGGCTCATTGTGTCAGAGACGCTGTAGAAGGACAGAGTTCCTGCACTGTGATCCACAAACACTCCTATTCTACTGCTGATGGACTTTACATTGAGATTAGTCCAGATTTTATTGTGTCTGAATGAGTAACTGGAGGGAGAGCAGATCAAACTCCAGGACTGATCATTGAATCCAAACCCACACCTATCATCCAATCCCTTCCTGCCGATGCTCTTATATGACACTGATATGTACACATAATTTCCTCTACACTGCAGCTCCCAGTAACAGCGTCCACACACACTCTCTCTACACAACACCTGATTATAATGATCAAATCTGTCTGGATGATCAGGATACAACTGATTTGTGCCAGTACCAGTAATCACTCTGTTCTCCTCAGAGAGATGGAGGAGTTTATTCACTGTGTTCAGATCCGGAGTGAGCTGATGGGAATCTGATGGAGATAAAACACATCAGAATCGGGAATTATGAATCTGTTTGATGTTTTCATGTAGCTTCATGTTCAGTGTATCATCAGTGTGTCAGTACAGATGAGCAGATATCCTGTGCAAATCATCATTTACATCATCAGTTATAAAACTCTTCTTTCACCTTCTACAGGAAGAACATGAACACACTCAGTGAGTTTTTCTGCTTGTTTTCTTACTGACTTACATTGTAGGAAGTCGTTCCTGGTCCTGGGAACAATGTTGGTGAATGTGACTGTGGAAATCAACAGACATGAACAGTGTGATTCTCATGATCCTGCATCCATTCCTAACACATTTCTAATATGATGTTCTCCATGATATGAGATGATGATGGACTCGTTTCTGAGAGCAGATGAATCTCCAGGACTTTACCTCTGTCTGAGATCTTCTTGAGTTCCTCTTTGCAGAAATCCTCCAGTTTGTCTCTCAGCTGATGGACAGATTCTCTCAGATCATCAGAAGAGAAGAGAGAAATGGTGGGATCGTCATTTACATCTGTAGATTCAGGAGGTGCTGAGAGAGACTGGAAACTCTACAGAAAACAGAAATTAAAAAATCATAAGCTCCACACTTCACCCAATAACCTGAATCAGCATTCACATTTTTTAATATTTCTAGTGAAAGCAATCAGTGATAATCACTATAAAAAGCATAAACAATATTATGTAACACTGATTAGATAAATTCATCATAATAATTACTGTTTTCACCACAATTTTCGAGAAAATCCACCACAAATTCAGTCAATCTGAGGGTGTTTTGGCGCCCTGGAGAAGTTTTGACATGCCCTGACATTTGTGCTTTTTCAGTATCTTAAAAACATATTAATGGCTAAAATCTGATTACATTGTAATCAGCACAAACTGGGCTACAATAATATGTAAGCAACATGAATGTATATGTTTGTGTTTTTGAGAAAACTACGTTTATGCGTGTTGAGTGAAAAACTAAAATTTTTAAGTCACTGAAATAAGACCATGAAACACATTCAGAACATCTGTTCACAAGACTTTTGAGAACTGGATGTGGTAGGCTAGAGTTTTATCTACAAGATGATGTGAAAATCATCTCATTCACTTGTTTACAGAAAACAATATGTGATGCAGTCTGTGAAATTTTACCTATTTTACCTATGTAAAAGACTCCTCTTTAAATTCATCTGATCCTTCATCTCTGGATGTGAAATAGTCCGTTGTAACATCATTTAGGGCACCGACATTACCAAGATTGAGCAGATTGAGACGAGTGAGATCGGTTAAGTGAGCAGCTGCAGTACTAGACGGCGTTGTCCCTCCTCTAATGGCCCATCAATGAGACTGTGACTGTCAGGTAGAAACAATGTGAGAAGATTCAAAGAATTTTTAGATTATTTGTATTTTATTTACAACACAGTATAATCAAAACATGCATAATAAAGGTCAAAAGCACATTATTAACTACACCAGACCTGGGCATTGCACGGCCCCCAGGCCATGTCTGGCCCTCTGGCTGTCCTTGACTGGCCTGCTTGAGGTAATTCGTCAATTAAAAGACAATCGCAAATAGATATTATTAGGTGCACGCAATATAACCGCACTGCTTTTATTTTTGAGGCAACTGCTATTGTTGTTGTTGTTGTTGTTGTTGTTGTTGTTGTTGTTGTTGTTGTTGTTGTTGTTGTTGTTATTATTATTATTATTATTATTATTATTATTATTATTATTATTATTTTTAATTTACATAGCCTATATGTCCGTTCATGCGACCGCATCTTAAATGTGTTTATCATGTAGGAGCTATTAAGAAAGGTAAGTTTGCCATTAGCCCTTAAATATGTTAGAATTATGAATTTATTTTTTTCCTTATTTTTGTCTAACTATTTTTCTTCACTACACGTCTTTTTTTTAAATCTCATTTTTGTATCATTGCATGTTAAAAACAGCCTAATTTACTTAGGCTAGTAATGCAGATGCAAAATGTGAAACTGCTGTCTAGGCTAGCATTTTTATAAATATTTGTAAGGTATTATATATTCAGCATATTTTACTTAACTTGTTTTATAAATTAATTATTTAATCCATAAATTAGTCATTACAGCATGTTTTTTAGGCTAAGCGACATCCGTTTAATCTTTATCAACAGCAACAACTATGATCAAAGAATTGGAGCAGCATTAGTCTGTTAGATAATTTTAAAATGTCAAATAGCCTTTTATTTATAGGTTGTAACTACATCTTACTTGGATATAGCCTGGTGAAGATTTATTTTAATAACCCTGTTTGTGCGGAGTGTGGGAATGCACCTGCGCAACAGGGGGTCGCCTGCGCCAAGAGTTGCATTTTTCCAGATAATGAAACTTCGAAACTGATCTTATTTATGCAATATCACAATAACATTAAAACGTCGCTTTTGTAAAATACTGAAAACAAACAGGCTTTCTGCCGTCACTGAATCTGGAGCACGTCACAAAAAAAGAACCAAAACTCAGACATGAGAAATAAATCTTTAGAAGGTTTCAAATGTCTACTTTTAAACGAACCAATGCAAAAACAAATATTCCCCAATTATTTAATCTGTATGAAGGTTGCATTTCTCTCTAAAGGCGCGTCCAAAATCAGGATTGGGTATTTCATCTTTGCAGCCGACAAGGACTCATAAACACTTGTTTATTTATAAATAATTAAAATATCTCCTTTTTTTTTATCTCCCAACACCTTCATAATCATTATGCGACTTTTGCCCGTGCTTGATGGCAAACTGTATGTGTGTGCATGAGCGCGGAATGTGGAAGACTCATTTCGGATTAGCTGTAATATAAATTTTTTTGGTCATGTTTTTTGTAACGCATGTCTATTTCCCTCTTCTAAAATATTCAATATGTTCATAGACCGATACTTTTCTGATGTCTAGAATCAACTAACGTAAGTAGGCTAATAAAAGAAAGCCTTTCTCCTTCGGTGGATCTCGCCGTGCGTCGCATCGCGTTCTTTCTCTGAGGGAAATACTGTATAAATCTTACTCCTCACAGCGCGTCGTCTTCCAGTAACAAAATGAAAGTAGTTGAGATAAACAATAAAGACAAGTCTCGCTGCTTTGTTTACGTTGATGTGGGCAGTACGGCGCGTGCGCCTCCACGTGGATGATTGTAATATCAAAGTGTTCGTAGCTCGTGGGCGTGATCAAATTAAAAATAATTAGGTCTGACGAGAAAGACTGGACACAGGGTTGGTTTCATACAGATTACTTTAACACATGATATTTGTTTTTGATAAGACTTACTCCATTTAAAAGTAGACATGTCAGGCTTTCTATAGAAATATCTCTCGTGTCTCTGTGTGGAGTATTCGCTGAGTTTCAGTTCATTTTACTGACACATTTCTTAGTGATGATCACAGAGAACAACGCAGCAGACTGCATACCCTGTTTGTTTTCTTTATTTCACAAAACCACAGAGTGTTGTTGTTATTATGAGCATACACAAATAAAAGTAGATTCCTTACAGATTCCATTGATGTATTGCTTTTATCTGTACGATCAAAAATGACGGAGTAAATAAAGTTCTTTTTGGCATTATCAGAAAAATTGCCACAAACCGTGCCGGCACGTTTTTCGACCC
This sequence comes from Labeo rohita, assembly GCF_022985175.1. Classification (NCBI taxonomy): domain Eukaryota; kingdom Metazoa; phylum Chordata; class Actinopteri; order Cypriniformes; family Cyprinidae; genus Labeo; species Labeo rohita. Next base: position 1,146,584 of record NC_066884.1, read on the forward strand.
CAGAGGGTTAAGCCACGAATATCAGAAAAAAGTCCCATCCATTAATTCATTGTGTTACAGGCAAATATAAATCAATTTTATCAAGTTTAAGGGCCACATAATCCAATTTTGATGAACCTTACTCATAACTGGTACTATCGAGTTCACTGATTTCATAATGAGTTAAATAAATTAGTTAAAAAGTTGGAATGTGAGTGAAGTTTTGAACTGTTGGTGGTGCTAGTGGTGTTTGACAGCTAAATATATCTTCTAGAAGAAAGAGCTCAGAGAAATGATTCCTAAAAGATTTCCAGAGGTGTAAGCCATTTGTAAGCAACATCTCTTTTAAAAAGAATGAGAGTCAGATGAGAGTCTGACTGATGATTATATAATAAGACACTGAAATGTTTGACAATGAAATGTTTCTCTGTGAGTCTCCTGTCACAGCAGGATGTGTCTCAAGTGCACTATGTTGGTGTTCTTCTAGATCTGTGTTACCTGCAGGAACTGGATGTGATCCTGTGTGTGTGAAAGCTGCTCCAGCTCAGCGTCTCTCCTCCTCAGATCATTGATCTCCTGCTCCAGTCGCTCCAGTCGTCCTTCAGCTCGACTCACCGCTCGCTTTTCCTGATCTCTGATCAGCCGTATCAGCTCAGAGCGGCTTCTCTCAATGGAGCGGATGAGCTCAGTAAAGATCCTCTCACTGTCCTCCACTGCTGTCTGTGCAGAGCGCTGTTAGGACACACAGTGATTCAGGCTTCAGTGGGACTGAAAGAGACAAGAGAGTCTGAACTGAGACTGAGACAAACTTCTCTGCTTCTCCAGACTCACCTTATGAGACTCCACAGCCTCTCTCAGCTGCTGAAGATCTTTCTCTCTCTGCTGGATTCTCTGCTGGAATGTCTTCTGAGTCTCCTTCAGCTGGTGCTGCAGGACAAACAGATGATAGTGAATCTCACAGAAAACTGCTGGCACTAAATCAACATATGAACAGATGAATCCAGTAAACAAAGGGTGAGGCAGTATTAAAGGTCACTTATCCAAACTGATAACTAATGACTGTAGGTTCAAACTCCAGAAGTGATGATCAGTTACAATTACTGTACATGAAATATCATGAAGCATAATGAGTATTTAGCAATATTTCATCGGTGTCTAGTTTTAAATACCTGTTTCTCTGTCCTCTGTGCTGCAGCTGATACAGTGTCGTGGTTTTTATGTTCATCCATACACAGCACACATATACATTTCTGGTCAGTGCGACAGAAAACCTCAAGGATCTTCTCATGTTTCTGGCAGATCATCTCCTGCAGTCGTCCAGTGGCATCAGTCAAATTGTTTCTTTCCTTTAAACAAACTCTCATGTTGTTCAAGGTGATTCTGACAGTAAGAGTTCAGACACATCAGACAGGACTTGACGGCTTTGTATTTTGTTCCAGTACAGATGTCACACTGCACATCTCCAGCTCCAGCGTAACAGTCAGCAGGAAGTTTGGTCTTCTTCAGTTTCTCCACCACTTCATCCAAGATGGTGTTTTTAGCTAAAGCAGGTCTTGGACTGAAGGTCTGTCTGCACTGAGGGCAGCTGTAGACTCTCATCTGATCCTCCTGATCCCAGCAGTCTGTAATACAGATCTTACAGTAACTGTGTCCACAGGGAATGGCCACTGGATCCTTCAGGAGATCCAGACACACTGGACACAAGAACTCATTCACTGAAATTCTGGCTTCTTCTTCCATTTTACTGCGTGAATACAGAGACACAAACACGCAACAGCTCAACTGCACTTTCTCTGAACTCGGGTGATTCCTGTTTTTTTGTTCTGTGTTTGAGTGACGTGTGTAAAACAGGTGTGTCTGTAAGGTCTGCAAGTTCCTGCTTCTGTAGGGCTTCGTTTAAACCTGGCTGTTATAAAGTAAAGTAATAGTAATAGTGATATGTAGGCCAAGTATGATATTTGCCAATATTGGAATTTGTCCTCTGCATTGAACCCATCAGAGCGCACACAGTGAGTAATAAACACACACATCAACCACTAGGCCACAACTGCCCCTTGATTCAGGTTGATTCAGGTTTAATTAGAGGTCAAACTCTGGGAAAGTGACTCCTGTTGTGTTTTAAGTCAGGCCTCATTCACTATTCCCTACAGTAGTTCAATTCCATTTAATTCACATTTATTTGTATAGGGTTTTTCACGATACACATTGTTGCAAAGCAGCTTCACAGAAAATGAAAGTTTAGGAGTATTTAGTACATTACATTTAGGAGTTGTTTAATATACATGTAACTGAATGTAATTGTTTGCATTTACAAGGTTAACAGGTGTTTTTGGAGTAAAATCAATTTCTCTTCCATAAGATTGCTTAGTCTTTTTGGCCGAGTTGTGTTTCTTCATGTCGTAAGCTCTATATGGGCACGGCTTCTTTTTTGATTTAGATAACAATTGTTTTTAACTGCCACATTTATCAGTGTACAATCATTTGTGTGATGGGATTGACGGCATATGGATGTCTTTAATGTCCTTTGATACGAACATATACACTTGTTTCGAAGTGGAATCATGAAGCATGGTGTTTGTAGCTAAAGCAGGTCTTGGACTGAAGGTCTTATCTGATCCTCCTGATCCAAGCAGTCTGTAATACAGATCTTACATATACACTTGTTTCGAAGTGGAATATTCGGTGATGTCCACTTTGTAGGGCACTTACGGTCAAATAAAACAAACGGCATACGTGATAAGAGATACATACGAAATATGCAGAGCCCGGGGGCACCAGGACTGGGATTGGGAAACGCTGCCTTAACCTAATCCAACCCTTTACAGAAAACTTAATCCATTTTTACATTTTCAAAAAATTTTATTCTGTATATAAGCTTGTTTCTTCATGGGGACCAAAAAATGTCCCCACAAGGTCAAAATTTAATGGTATTACTGTTCTTGTTGGGGACATTTGGTCCTTATAACATAGGCAGAACCAGGTACTGTACACACACAAACACATTTAATTCAACAGCATGAAATTAAAAATGATTGATGTGACACTATATTAAAACTAAATGACTTATTTACATCAACACAAATAGAGCTGGAGAAAAGCACAGAAATACTCAGTAGGACACAAACACACAAACACTAGTCTTACTGTTTATATGAGGATTTATTACACACATTTATTTAGGGATGCACCAACACTGCTTTTTCCAGAATTAGGCAAGTACCAATACTTCTATTTTTGATACTTGCCAACACTGGCTACAGATACCTGTATTTTCATTGCATTTGTAATTTTTAAAATATTGGGTACAGAAACCAAAACAGTATGTATAATATTAGTTGGCTTAGTTCATTTAGCAAATAGATATTTCCTTCAGTTATTTTCACACTTAATTATGCCCATTAAAATGTATCATACAAGTTTTTGTCACTTCCACTGTTCATTTTTTTGCTCTGTGGTAGATCATCTTTAATTGAATAGCATTAGAGCTGCTCTACTGCAGCGGCTCAGTAATGTCATCACAAGATGTTTTGCTGTAATAATGCAGAGAACCACTCGTTATAAATCTTGTAACTATGATGAACACATTATTAGAAATATAAGATTGTTTTTCATCTGTGCTGCAACCAAAGTGACAATATAATGCAGAACAATCATGAAGCAAGCAAAACATGCCCACGTTTGTACTGTTGCAGAATGAGATGGACATGTATAGACTAACTAAATTTTGTTTTATAGACCTACTGATGAGAAACTTTTAATCCAAATGATGTGTGTGCTGAAGTGAACAGCAGTAAAGATCACACAATAGAAGTGCTCTCTCTCACTCTCTATTTCTCTCCTTGACATTAAGTCATTAAGAAGAAACTCTATAACATCTCACTGTTACTGATTTATGATGCAGCTCAAAGCATTATGGGTAGAATCTCTTGTCAATCTATTTTGATTCATCAACACAGTTTAACTGATGATCCAGATCCAACCCAAAAGCCAGGATAGAGCGGCTGAGTGAATGTGGTCTGGACTGTGTGGATGAGGCTCATTGTGTCAGAGACGCTGTAGAAGGACAGAGTTCCTGCACTGTGATCCACAAACACTCCTATTCTACTGCTGATGGACTCTACAGGGAGATCAGTCTCTATGTTATTGTGTCTGAATGAGTAACTGGAGGGAGTGCAGATCAAACTCCAGGACTGATTATTATACCCAAAGAAACACTCATTATCTGATCCCTTTCTGATGATGCTCTTATATGAGACTGATATACGCACACCATATTTATTGCCACTCCACTGCAGCTCCCAGTAACAGCGTCCAAACACACTCTCTCTACACAACACCTGATACGCACAATCAAATCTGTCTGGATGATCAGGATACCACTGATCTGTGCAAGTGTTAGTCATCACTCTGTTCCTCTCAGACAAACGGATATCTATATATGCTGTGTTTGGATCCAGAGTGAGCTGATGGGAATCTGATGGAGATAAAACACATCAGAATCAGGAATTATGAATCTGTTTGATGTTTTCATGTAGCTGAACTCTTCATGTTCAGTGTATCATCAGTGTGTCAGTACAGATGAGCAGATATCCTGTGCAAATCATCATTTACATCATCAGTTATAAAACTCTTCTTTCACCTTCTACAGGAAGAACATGAACACACTCAGTGAGTTTTTCTGCTTGTTTTCTTACTGACTTACAATGTAGAAAGTCGTTCCTGGTCCTGGGAACAATGTTGTTGAATGTGACTGTGGAAATCAACAGACATGAACAGTGTGATTCTCATGATCCTGCATCCATTCCTAACACATTTCTAATATGATGTTCTCCATGATATGAGATGATGGACTCGTTTCTGAGAGCAGATGAATCTCCAGGACTTTACCTCTGTCTGAGATCTTCTTGAGCTCCTCTTTGCAGAAATCCTCCAGTTTGTCTCTCAGCTGATGGACAGATTCTCTCAGATCATCAGAAGGGAAGAAAGAAATGATGGGATCGTCATTTCCGTCTGTAGATTCAGGAGGTGCTGAGAGAGACTGGAAACTCTACAGAAAACAGAAATCAAATCTCATCAGCTCCACACTTCACCCAATAACCTGCACCAACATCAGATTTGACTTGACTGATCTTTAGTAACTCACCTCAATCCAGCACTTTCACATCATCAGCTTCATTCTTCTCATATTCATTATATCACATTAGAGCTACAGATTCTAGTATTTGACAGTAACTAAAACTAAATGTGATTTCCAGGTGATCTCAATCGTTCATTCACATGTCTATTGCAAGCAATCAAATGCTTTGTTTATATTTCTAGACTGGAGCTTGTAGATCTGTGTTACCTGCAGGAACTGGATGTGATCCTGTGTGTGTGAAAGCTGCTCCAGCTCAGCGTCTCTCCTCCTCAGATCATTGATCTCCTGCTCCAGTTGCTCCAGTCGTCCTTCATCTCGACTCACCAATCGCTTTTCCTGATTTCTGATCAGTCGTATCAGCTCAGAGCAGCTTCTGTCAATGGAGCAGATGAGCTCAGTAAAGATCCTCTCACTGTCCTCCACTGCTGTCTGTGCAGAGCGCTGTTAGGACACACAGTGATTCAGGCTTCAGTGGGACTGAAAGAGACAAGAGAGTCTGAACTGAGACTGAGACAAACTTCTCTTCTTCTCCAGACTCACCTTATGAAACTCCACAGCCTCTCTCAGCTGCTGAAGATCTTTCTTTCTCTGCTGGATTCTCCGCTGGAACATCTTCTGCGTCTTTTTTAGTTGGTGCTGTAGGACAAATGAATGATAGTAATACCCGAAGTATACTTCAGATTTTTTATGCGTACGCTAGCATACAGTATGCGTACAGTTGAACACGCAGCCTTTTAAAGTATAGTCCATTTGATAGTGTTCATGTACACTGTGGCAGGACTAGCAAACGACAGACACAGTGGACGTGACGTCACTTCGGCGGTGCTCGTTTCCTCAACGCTCCCTTCCTGGACCCACGAGGACACCAGCGTGCATGCACGGGGAAGAGACCGGTCTCCCGAGGAGAGGCGCACCTGGCATTTCAACAGCGGTGGTGATGAGGTTTTATTTACGTCAGATGTGCCTCATCACACGCTGCCAGACCTGGCTGTTTCGACCCCCCCTCCTCTCTCGCACGCCCACTCCCGTTGGGATCCTGGTGAAGGGCGGTGTTTACTGGACAGGGTGGCGATGATGAGCAGGGGGAGGCATCTGACTTGTCACATTTACATAAAAATCAAAGTATACTTTGGTATTAAATCTCACATGAAACTACTGCCATTAAATCGTCGTCAGCATATGAATCCAGTAAAAATGGAACTTAAAACTAATAGCTGTAAGTTCAAACTCCAGGAATGATGATCATTTACAATCATTGAACATGAAGCTTAAAGCCTGTTTCATAAAGCAAGCGTAAGGATCATGAAAGTGAAACTGACACAGATGTAGAGCTTCACACTGACAGTGTTTGTGTGTTCTGTGTAAATTAAGCTGTGACTCTACACAGAAAATAAACAGACTATTGGATCACTACACTGAGTATTGACTTTATTGTTAGTTTTAAATACCTGTTTCTCTGTCCTCTGTTCTGCAGCTGATACAGTGTCGTGGTTTTTATGTTCATCCATCGTACACAGCACACATATACATTTCTGGTCAGTGCGACAGAAAACCTCAAGGATCTTCTCATGTTTCTGGCAGATCATCTCCTGCAGTCGTCCAGTGGCATCAATCAAATTGTGTTTCTTTCCTTTAAACAAACTCTGATGTTGATCAAGGTGATTCTGACAGTAAGAGTTCAGACACATCAGACAGGACTTGACGGCTTTGTATTTTGTTCCAGTACAGATGTCACACTGCACATCTCCAGCTCTAGCGTAACAGTCAGGAGGAAGTTTGGTCTTCTTCAGTTTCTCCACCACTTCAGCCAGCATGGTGTTTCTAGCTAAAGCAGGTCTTGGACTGAAGGTCTGTCTGCACTGAGGGCAGCTGTAGACTCTCATCTGATCCTCCTGATCCCAGCAGGCTGTAATACAGATCTTACAGTAACTGTGTCCACACTGGATGGTCACTGGATCCTTCAGCAGATCCAGACACACTGCACACACAAACTCATTCTGAGAGAATCTGGCTTCTGCCATTTTACTGCGTGAATACAGAGACACAAACACACAACAGCTCAAACACACTTTCTATCTCCCTGAACTCATGTGATTCCTGTTTGCTGGTTCTGTGTTTGAGTGACATGTATAAAACAGGTGCGCGTAAAGCTTGCCAAAGCACATGGCAGAAATAAAGATTATGATTGCGTCAGGAAAAAAGGGCAGGAGGACTGGCTTAACGTTATAGTCAAGGTCAAAGTCAACTTTATTTTCAAATCTGCCATATGTACCGGACATACAGAGAATTTAAATTTCGTTACTCTCAGACCCTAGGTGCATACACGTAACATTAAATACAAGGTAGAATTAGGAATGCAAAGAAATACAATTATACATACACATATATATATATATATATATATATATATATATATATATATATATATATATATATATATATATGGTGCAAAAAGAGCTTATGAGTGTAATAAAGTGACATAGTAATAACAGACAAAAGTCTTTAGAGGTAGTCTGAGGGTAGTAAGTGGGTAGTAAGAGGTAGTTAGCAGAGCACCAATACTACACAAAGTGACTGGTGCCGGTCGGTGGGTGTGGGTGTGTTTGTGTGTGTGTGTAAGTGTTAGTGCGTGAGTGTTTGTGTGTGTGTGTGTCACAGTACAGGAAGTTTGTGGGGCAGAAGACGGGAGTGGGGGCAGAGCCGGGAGAGAGTTTAGCTTCCTGACAGCCTGATGGGTGAAGCTGTCCTTCAGTCTGCTGGTCCTGGCCTGGAGACTCCGCAGTCTCCTCCCTGATGGCAGCAGGCTGAAGAAGCTTTGTATAGGGTGGGAGGGATCAGCTGCTATGCAGAGCTTTTTTTGGTGAGACGGGTACTGTAGATGTCCTGGAGGGAGGGGAGAGGGACACCAATGATCCTCTCAGCTGTTCTCACTATGCGTTGGAGAGTTTTTTGGCAGGACGCATTGCAGGCTCCAAACCACACAGTGATGCAGCTCGTCAGGATGCTCTCGATGGTGCCTCTGTAGAAGGTGTACTTGATGGGGGCCGGTGCTCTTGCTCTTCTCAGTTTGCGGAGGAAGTGGAGACGCTGCTGTGATTTCTTGGCCAGTGCAGTGATGTTGTTTGTCCAGGAGAGATCCTCAGTGATGTGCACACCCAGGAACTTGGTGCTGCTCACTCTCTCCACAGACGCACCGTTAATGGTCAGAGGAGCATGCTGAGTGTGCTCTCCTGAAACAATAATCTCCTTCATTTTCTCCACGTTCAGAGAGAGACTGTGTCTCTGCACCACGCGGCCAGGCGGCTCACCTCGCTTCTGTAGTCGGTCTCATCCCTTTTGCTAATGAGACCCACCACAGTCGTGTCGTCCGCAGACTTGATGAAGAGGTTGGAGCTGTGCGACGGTGTGCAGTCGTGGGTCAGCAGAGTGAAGAGGAGGGGGCTCAGCACACATCCCTGAGGGGCCCCCGTGTTAAGAATGATGGTGCTGGATGTGTTACTGCCGACCCGTACTGCTTGTGGTCTTCTGGTGAGGAAATCCAACAGCCAGTTACACAGTGAGGTGTTGAGTCCCAGCTGGACCAGTTTTTGAGTGAGCTGTTGGGGGATTATAGTGTTAAATGCTGAACTGAAGTGAATGGAGTGCAGTGGAGATGGCGTCATCGGTCGAGCGATTGGGCCGATACGCAAACTGGAAGGGGTCCAGGGAGGGGGGCAGGACAGTCTTAATGTGCTGCATGACTAGCTGTTCAAAGCACTTCATGAGGATGGGAGTAAGTGCAACAGGACGGTAGTCATTAAAGCAGGAGGGAGATGACTTTTTTGATGTTGAAGATGTCTGTGAAGACATCAGTGAGTTCCACTGCACTGTCTCTCAGTACGCGACCAGGAATGTTGTCAAGACCCGGAGCTTTGCGTGCGTTGATCCTACTGAGGGATCTCCTCACACTGTCTGGGGACAAAGTCATCACCTGGTACCAGGAGGGGGTGGGGTCTTTTGTGCAGTGGTGGTGTTTTGCACTTCAAAGCGAGTGAAGAAGGTGTTCAGCTCGTTCAGCAGGGAGATGGTGCTGTCACAGGTCTGTGGTGGGGGCTTGTAATCTGTGATGATCTGTATGCCCCGCCACAGGCTCCGTGTGTCTCTGCTGTCTTTGAAGCGATGGGATATTCCCCTGGAGTACTGTCTCTTAGCCTCTCTGATGCCACGGGACAGGTTGGCCCTAGCTGTCTTCAGGCTCGCCTCATCTCCGGCTCTGAAGGCAACGTTTTGAGCTTTCAGCAGCCTGTAGACCTCCCCTGTCATCCATGGTTTTTGGTTGGCACGGACAGTGATGGTTTTAGTGACTGTTACATCCTCAGTGCATTTGTTGATGTAGGCTGTAACAGTCTCTGTGTACTCCTGGAGGTCGGTGGTGTTGTTGTAAGTGGCAGCCTGCTTAAACATACTCCAGTCTGTGGTGTCAAAGCAGTCCTGTAAAGCCTCTGAAGACCCTTCCGGCCACACTTGTATCTGCTTACACAAGTAAATAAATAAATAAAAAGTGAGTTTTTGTTTTTCAGAGAAATGTATGAACAACAAACGCAAACAGTGCAGCAAGTAGTGAAAACAACTGCACAAATCGTCTTGTGCAACAAATATACAAACAGTGCAAATGATTCACAAACTACAAACAAAATGAGAGACAATATACAGAGTGCAACAGAAAAAAGTTACTGCAAATGATCTTTATAAACTATATGAGAAGAATTATCATAATATAACAGTCAAATTGATCGATCGATGGATCGGCTGTATTCGTGTTTTACCGGGACAGCGCATAGACGTGAAAACATTCCAGTGCATTATCAGATATGTACAGCTGTTTCATCCCTGCTTTTGTTTTGTTATATGTCAAAGTGCTCTGTTGTGTGCTATTTTGTGTTTGTTTTCATGCACACACAACGTACTTTACTTTCACTTTGAGTTTGTTCAAATTTCCAAAGTAACATGCTAATTGGTGATTCATAAGTCCAACAACTATGTTTATTGGTTGAATAGATGACAGTTTGAACCAATCTGGGCACTGGGGTGGGACTAAGCATCAACAATCGTTCCTGCTTGGCTGAGAGGAACGAAATGCATTGGTTTCCTCTGACGAATCAATGCGATCAAAAAATGATGACGCAATCACGTTTACTATGGAGCCTCTGAATATCCAAATGAGACAAACGTGATACAGAAAAAAAGTGGGGGATCTGTAGGACACACAGTGATTCAGGCTTCAGTGGGACTGAAAGAGACAAGAGAGTCTGAACTGAGACTGAGACAAACTTCTCTCCTTCTCCAGACTCACCTTATGAGACTCCACAGCCTCTCTCAGCTGCTGAAGATCTTTCTCTCTCTGCTGGATTCTCTGCTGGAACGTCTTCTGCGTCTCCTTCAGCTGGCGCTGTAAAACTGAAAAACTGAACATTTGAAGTGACTGAAATAAGGCCATAAAACACATACAGAACGTTTGTTCACACGACTTTTGACAGCTGAATCTTGTAGCCTAGAGTTTTTGCTTCAAAATGATCTTGTATTTGTTTTTGTAATATACTGATTTAAATTTTCGAAGTCACTTTTTGTTTCGAAAGGGTATATGCGAGGAGCCGTGAATGATCATGAATAATAGTATGATTCACACCTGAGAAGACAAAAGCCCACATAATGAGCTGCATAAGGAGAGTCAGGTCAGGTAGTGTTTGAGAGGGAAGATTTACAAGAAAGAACGAGGACAAAAGAAATGTATATAATTTTGTTTGTAGTTTATTTAGAATATATTTAACTATCACGTCTTTTTCTGAGGTCAATTCTGTCTTATTCCTCTCAGCGCGTCTTCTTCCAGAAACGAAGTAGCCAAGATGAACTTGAGGAAAATTCTCGCTGTTTACAGTGATGTGGGCATTTACATGCCACGTGGACATGTGAAGAGTAGTTATTTATACAGGACAATTAGCTTAATATATTTGCTCCCTTGTGTTTCTGTGAAATCCTGTAGTCCTGTTCTTGAGTTCATATCTCCACAGATAAACACATATTCCTGGGCCTGGACATGTCTTGTCTCTTTCTCCAATGTGTAGAACACGTCTTCACTGTAGTAGGGGAACTGTTTTGGGACAGTAGTAATTCCTTATGTAATTTAAGCCAACTGGTATTTACCAGTTTTTACTGTCAGTGCAGCTGTGGAATTTAGAGTTATACAGTTATGTCTGATGTCACCCATCTCCAGAGTTTCTGTCTGTCCTTTGAGGGCCTGTGCGGTGCTCTCGGATTGTAGAAGCAGCGCTGAGCTGGATGTGTTGTCAGCATTGGGTGAGTTTGTTGCTGGATGCTGTGGATCTTTCTTGGTCTTGTTCATCTGACTGGAGTGGGGTCTGTTTGATGGTGGAGGTGTTTGGTGATGATTTGCTGTAGGTGTTTGTGTCTGTGGGTGTCCTGGTTCAGTCTGGGGATTTTGGTAGTGTCCTGATGTGGGCCGGGTCTCTGGTGTAAGTGTGCTCTTTGGTAGTGTTTTCTGTGGGGTGTGGGTCCTGAATGATGTCCTAATGCAGGGTGTTTCATGTAGTGAAACGGTGGGTCTTTCAGTGTTTTTGCACACACCTGGAAACAGCTTTTCCTCTTGTAGGAATTTCCCATTGGAGTCCATGAGGATGTTGATTCCAGCCTGTGTGTTTTGTGTCTGTGGTCTCTCATCTGAATTAGTCCTTTCCTCTGTCCTGGCATGGGCGGAAGACTCGGTGTGTGCTTGAATGTCCCTGGAATGGTGTTTTGCTTGCAAGAGTTTGCTTCTCCCCACAATTTCCTTTAAGGTGGTGAAAGTCTTTATAGAAAGTGAGTGGGCAGAATCATTAGCATCACGATGACTTAAATATTGTGCTTTTTCTTAGGTTTATCTCATTTTAAAAACAACAACAACAAAAAAAAAAGGTTAAGGAGCTTTTGTTGTGCATGACCTTTACACACGCACAAACACACACACACACACACACACACTCAGTTTCAACCGCTTAAAAATTGCATGTCATTTACATGTTTTAAGATACGTTATTAGGCTGTAACCTAAAAATAAAAACAAATTCCACTGTTAACAATTAAATGCATGACAATAAAAACAATGACTCATGACTCATGAAGAGACTCTATAACATCTCACTGTTACTGATTCATCATCAGCTCAAAGCATTATGGGTAGAATCTCTCATCAGTCTATCTCATTTAAACATAGCTGGACGTGGATGAGACCAGAAGCCAGACACATTAAATTTGCATACTGCCGCTCCCACTCTTACAGCAAAAATAAGGTGAATACAGGCGTTAATACTGAATATTTAACATTATATTGATTGTATACATGTACTTCGTAGACATCCTTAATCTCTAATAACTGCAGTCTGCTCACTGTTGTTCTGTTGTTGGTGTTTCTTTGTCTGAATATGGCACGTCACATGCTGTGTGATATTTGTGTGGTATCGAGACATTTTAACAAGTGCGAATACAAGTACAGGAGCTCAGTATCGGGCCCAATACCAATACCAGTATGGGTATCGTTGCATTCCTATTATTATAAAAGTAAACTGATGTAGAGCTTCACACACTGACAGTGTTTCTGTGTTCTCTCTGGTTAAGCTGCAGCTCTACACAGAAAATAAACAGACTATTGGATCATTACACTGAGTATTGACTTGATTGTCAGTTTTAAATACCTGTTTCTCTGTCCTCTGTGCTGCTGCTGATACAATATCATGTTTTTTATGATCATCCGTCGTACACAGCACACATATACATTTCTGGTCAGTGCAACAGAAAACCTCAAGGATCTTCTCAAGTTTCTGGCAGATCATCTCCTGCAGTCGTCCAGTGGCTTCAGTCAAATTGTGTCTCTTTCCTTTAAACCAATTCTCATGTTGTTCAAGGTGATTCTGACAGTAAGAGTTCAGACACATCAGACAGGACTTGACGGCTTTGTATTTTGTTCCAGTACAGACGTCACACTGCACATCTCCAGCTCCAGCGTAACAGTCAGCAGGAAGTTTGGTCTTCTTCAGTTTCTCCACCACTTCAGTCAGCATGGTGTTTGTAGCTAAAGCAGGTCTTGGACTGAAGGTCTGTCTGCACTGAGGGCAGCTGTAGACTCTCATCTGATCCTCCTGATCCCAGCAGTCTGTAATACAGCTCTTACAGTAACTGTGTCCACACTGGATGGTCACTGGATCCTTCAGGAGATCCAGACACACTGGACACAAGAACTCATTCACTGAAATTCTGGCTTCTTCCATTTCACTCCTTGAATACAGAAACACAAACACACAACAGCTCAACTACACTTCAGTTTCTCTTTCCCTAAACTCATGTGATTCCTGTTTCCTGGTTCTGTATTTGAGTGACGTGTGTAAAACAGGTGTGTCTTCAAGTCTTTAAAGCAGGTTCCTTATTGCTGCTGAGTTTAGTCTCAACACACCTGGCTGTTATTAAAGTACATGCAAAAACCACACTCTCTCAATTAGTTTTCAGTTTTAGGTGTTTTATTTATATTATGACCAATATTAGTACATTTGTGTTACCAAAGCATTACAGCACTGATGCATAACAGTTCAGTCAAAACAGTGCAAAATGAGAGTAATGCAAAACAACTCCAAGAAAGAAAGAGGGGGAAAACAATAATTGAAATACAAAAAAGTAAATAAAAGTAATTACGATAATTCAGTAAGAAAAAGCATGAATAATAGTTCTTTAGACTCGAGTTGTATCTCTCATGTTATGACAGACTCGTACTGTGCTGCTAGAACACAGCAGTCATTCTCGTAGTAAAATTGGCAGTTTCTCAATTTGACAGACCCAAAGTTGATGTATATGTTTAATTTTATGCTAAAACTATGTTTTGGCTACTTGTTGCTTTCTGCTTCTTCTCTGTGTTGTTTTCAGCTCATCTGTGTGTTTTCTGGTCTGTGTGTTAATGTTAGTGTTTGTTAGTAATTTGACTGTGATCAGTTAGTGGGTTTAGTTCTGACAGTGAATGCTCTGAGACATGAAGGATCTAAATCTGTAATCATATGTGACCCTGGACCACAAAACCAGTCTTAAGTCGCTGGGATATATTTGTAGCAGTAGCCAAAAATACATTGTATGGGTCAAAATTATAGATTTTTGTTTTATGCCAAAAATCATTAGGAAATTAAGTAAAGATCATGTTCCATGAAGATATTTTGTAAATTTTCTACTGTAAATATATCAAAACTTAATTTTTGGTTAGTAATATACATTGCAAAGAACTTGATTTGGACAACTTTAAAGGCGATTTTCCCAATATTTAGATTTTTTTGCACCATCAGATTCCATATACTGAAATAGTTGTATCTCGGCCAAATATTGTTCTATCCTAACGAACCATACATTGATGGAAAGCTTATTTATTCAGCTTTCAGATGATGTATAAAGCTCAATTTCGGAAAATTGACACTTACGACTGGTTTTGTGGTCCAGGGTCACATATAATCTACAGAACTGTTCCCAAGAGGTCAACAAAAGCTGTATCTTCCTAAAGTGTCCCCTCGTGTCCTACCATTGACAGTGTACAGACCCAGACTTCAACAGAGCTGCAGGAAGATCTTTTATACTCTTATTGACAATATAGTCATTGGTTATTTCTGTGGAGGTGAGAAGAATAGTTATTAATACAGGACAATTAACTGTTAATATATTTACTCCCTAAATACAGTACAGATCACAGTGTGCACACCTTAGTTGAATAAAAATCCAAAATTATATTTTATTGAACTGAAAGCCAGCTTAAACAATGCAAATCATCCATGTAAACACATACACGCACACACACACATTATATAACCAAATTTTCACAGAGTTTCTGTTAAGATGGAGTCCCACTGTTGATATGTAAGAACAAGAGAGTGTCCACATATTCTGGACTGAGACTGGTGCGTCTCTCCTCAGTTAATCTTCCAGCAACACTGAAGCTCCTTTCTGACAGGTTCTTGTTGCTGGGATTGACAGGAGCTTCCTGGCAACTGGCACCAGCCCACCTGACATCTCCTGCCAGAAGTTGAGAAGGGACTGACTGATCATCTTTGTAGGCTCTTTCATATACTTCAGCACCAACTTGTGGCTCCGAAACTCATTAGTGTTACCATGGTCCTCCCTCTCCTCCTCCTGCTCACAGCTTGAGAAGAAACCGTGCACCTCTGTGCCTGTGGCCAGTAGGTGTTTGTGAATCTTGACTTTACAGCCACTGGCACCTTACGCTTCATTATGATTTTCATGGCTACAAAGTGCATGGGGAAGCCTTCATCTTCTCTTATATTATTGGTGTTCGGCACCACTGCCACCAACTGTTATGTTTGTGCGGAGCACGTCATTCACTTAACCAGCCACACCAAAGCAAACAGGAGGAGAACATAAAGAGACGACAAGAATTGAGTTCAAAATTAAAATATATAGTTTATTTATATAAAAGGGATATTTGTGTATGAAGTTTGCTATCATAGTGTTATTGCGATTCCCAGTTCTGCCCACTCCCGTTGACATTTTTTCTGTCCCGTCCCAATCATGTGATTAATAGTGATTTTGTTTCCATGATTTTGATTCCCAAAAAATGTGTCAGCCTCTAGTGCGCACACACACACACACACAGGTATTTCTGTTATTCTGCGGACTTTCCATAGGCGTATTGGTTTTTCTACTGTACAAACTATATTTTCTTTCCACTTACCCTAAACCCACCCCTCACACAAAGGCATATTATATTTCTGTATGATTTATAAGCTTGAGGACCAAAAAAATGTCCCCACAAGGTCAACATTTACTGGTATTACTGTACTTTTTGGTCCTGATAATGTACTGTAGGCAGTACCAGGTACACACACACAAAACACACACTCAATTTCAACAGCATGAAATTTGGTCATTTACACGTTATAACCATTGATCAGTAATACAATAAATTATTACCAAGCTGTAACCTAAAAATGAATTCCATGGTTAACAATTAAATGCATGACAATAAAAACAGTGACTCGTGACACTGGAAGTCAAAAGAACATAAAACACTGAAAAGGGCCGGGGCTGCATAACGTGAAGTATGAAAATGATTTATTGACTGTGTGTGATCAGTTGAATTGAAAGATCATTTTGATAGTATTAATAAAAATTACTAATGCATTAGAATCATGAATGAGGTGACGGCTAAGAATGTTGGAACAGGAATGAAGAGACAGGAAGTCCGGGGTGGAGATAAAGAGTCTTTTATTAATGTCACTTACTAGTCAAATGTCAGATGAGAAGTAGCAAAGTGGAGATAACTACATATATCTCCCTCTCTGCTTTCCCAAGCATTAGCATACTTCCCAGTTCCCAGTGCACTATGTACTTGTTTATCAGTTCTTAACAGAAACATGGGAGGTAGTTCAGCCTTGCATATAAAACTATGATTATATGTTACACAGTATGAGAAAAATAAAGACTAAAAATATTTAAAGTGTATATGATCTCACAGCTGTGACACTTCATTAAAATTGAAATACTGATTTCAGTCAACATAAACAGAATTTGAGAAAAGCACAAAAGTCATTCAGAAGGACTTAAACACACTGATCTTACTGTCTGTATGAGGATTTATTACACACATTTATTCTGACATGTTATTTCACTGACAGAAGTTCAGCTGCAGTATTAATGTCATGAAGAGAAATGAATAAACTCTACAACATCTCACTGTTACTGATTCATCATGCAGCTCAAAGCATTATGGGTAGAATCTCTTGTTAATCTATTCTGATTCAACAACACAGTTTCACTGATGTTCCACCATTAACCCAAAACCCAGCATAGAGCGGCTGAGTGAATGTGGTCTGGACTGTGTGGATGAGGCTCATTGTGTCAGAGACGCTGTAGAAGGACAGAGTTCCTGCACTGTGATCCACAAACACTCCTATTCTACTGCTGATGGACTTCACAGGGAGATCAGTCTTTATGTTATTGTGTCTGAATGAGTAACTGGAGGGAGTGCAGATCAAACTCCAGGACTGATCATTACATCCAAAAAAAAACTTTTTACCTGATTCTTTCCTGCTGATGCTCTTATATGACACTGATATACACACACATCCACTCCACTGCAGCTCCCAGTAACAGCGTCCACACACACTCTCTCTACACAACACCTGAGAATATACATCAAATCTGTCTGGATGATCAGGATACGACTGGACTGTTTTAGTGTAAGTAATCACTCTGTTGTTCTCAGACAGATGGAGGCGTTTATTCACTGTGTTCAGATCCAGAGTGAGCTGATGGGAATCTGATGGAGATAAAACACATCAGAATCAGGAATTATGAATCTGTTTGTTGTTTTCATGTAGCTGAACTCTTCATGTTCAGTGTATCATCAGTGTGTCAGTACAGATGAGCAGATATCCTGTGCAAATCATCATTTACATCATCAATTATAAAACTCTTCTTTCACCTTCTACAGGAAGAACATGAACACACTCAGTGAGTTTTTCTGCTCGTTTTCTTACTGACTTACAGTGTAGGAGGCTGTTCCTCTTCTCGGTGGATGCAACTGTGGAAATCAACAGACATGAACAGTGTGATTCTCATGATCCTGCATCCATTCCTAACACATTTCTAATATGATGTTCTCCATGATATGAGATGATGATGGACTCGTTTCTGAGAGCAGATGAATCTCCAGGACTTTACCTCTGTCTGAGATCTTCTTGAGCTCCTCTTTGCAGAAATCCTCCAGTTTGTCTCTCAGCTGACGGACAGATTTTCTCAGACCATCAAAAGAGATGAGAGATCTGAAGGAATCGTCATTTCCATCTGTAGATTCAGGAGGTGCTGAGAGAGACTGGAAACTCTACAGAAAACAGAAATCGAATCTCATCAGCTCCACACTTCACCCAATAACCTGCACCAACATCAGATTTGACTTGACTGATCTTT